>NC_088300.1:43317915-43598668 GCF_032854445.1 Liolophura sinensis
GGTGACCAAGTAGCGAGGTGGAGATGCGAGATAGCGAGGTAACGACATTAACATAATCTCGCTACCTCGCGGCCTCGCATCGCTACCTCGCTAACTTCGCCACCTCGTTACCTAGCCCTATATTAGAAATGTCGAGGTAGCGAGATGTCTCCATCAGCTTCCATATATTTACGATGTAATAAGATTTTCTTCTACTTGTCTGCGGACAGTCATGCTCATTAGCAGACTTAACAGAACAAACTTCATCTTTTAATACGAAAAACTATAGCATGGAGTAAAACTAGAGCAGAGACTACAGTATGAAAGTTGGCAAATAGTCACAAGTATAACAGGACAAATCCGGCCTTTTGTCAATGTACCTCAACAAGTGTTTCATTCAAACTATTAATGTTACGGCAACTTACCACTAATAAGCGCCATGGCTACAGAAGAATCAAGTAAACAAAAATTTAATGATTTATTAGATCTCGCTGGCCTAGGATTAACCAAAATGTGCTGTCATTACGTCTAATAGATATGTACCTGAAAACAGTGCTAAGTGAACAAGCGTTGAGAATTCTTAGTCCATCAGCAGAATCCTGGTGTAATTCATCTCGGCAAATGATACCACAAAGGCATTCCTTAATTAATTCAAAACTTAATATGTGGCTTTTCGGTCTTTTTTGACTAAATGATTTTGAAAAGTTTGACTACCTCATAATTATTTTTGTAACACATTTCAAGTTCAAGTACCATAACCATTGTGATGAGGTTTAGATTCCACAGCCAGTAATATGTGGCTGCAGTCTATCTCCCACCCTGAATACGAGCTAGCCAATATGTGGCTGCAGTCTATCTCCCACCCTGAATATGAGCTAGCCAATATGTGGCTGCAGTCTATCTCCCACCCTGAATACGAGCTAGCCAATATGTGGCTGCAGTCTATCTCCCACCCTGAATACGAGCTAGCCAAATCCTCAGCTAAGGGATAGTTCCCTAAAACATTCTTCTATTCCGTTTAGTTTACGTCCCTGACAGTGTACTAGAACTTAAAGGCGTTTCACAAGTAGCCCGGTCGACCCAGTTCCTACTTTTTATAGAGCACCTTTCTATCGGCTAACTACGACTTTTTAAAAAATGAGCAAAGGTTTATCAGAGACTAGCCTGAACTGCTAATCTTGCAATTCTGAATGGTAGTGGCCTTAAAGTAAAACTCTTTCTTTTAATGAGTCCGTCAAAAAAGAAAACGACGCACGACTCTGCATAAAGCTAGAGAAGCACTTCTTAATCCTTGTTCACTGCAGCATAAATAACAGCTAGGCACTATCTCTCTTTTCCCTGTCCCAGTTTATTCTTAGCGGCACCATTCCCCCTCCTTCTCTCCCTCCCTGAGGCAAACCCTTTTTGATTTCTAGAGCTGCAGGCGCCACATCAGCGGAAATCGTCTGCCATTTCTCATATCTTTTCTAAAATTCTATCAAATTTTATTCTGCTAGAAGAATCAATTGTAACCATCTGTTATTAAAGAAATTTTAAAGTGGATTTTATGAGAAAGTCGGAAAACAGGCTAGTGGTTTGGTAAAGAGGCAATGTCCGGCCTGTCGATGTATGCTTAGTACTCGCTGCAGCGGTGAGAAGGCCGAATTCTGGAACATCGGGAAAGCTGGAGTGAAGACCTATCCACACAGACGTGTTTGTCGACAGATGGACTTTCTTCAAGATCTGCGTGGTATTGATAACAAAAGGCCAAGCGATTACAGACAGGTTATCGGCAGTTTCAGAGAAGCCGAGTCCCAGTTATCTGGGCAAGATTGCCACTACTCGTGCATGGTTACCGTTGTCCTAGACACTTCATTCGCTATAGTCTATGAAGCTGTATGGTACAAGCCATGCTCATGACTTTGTACACATCCCGTGTACTAACCTTACCCAGATTTCACTGTCCTTCGATGATCCCCTCGACTTTGTATTAATTCCTATCATGTTCACTTTTTCATTTCCGCTTTAAAGTAAATATTATCTCACAAGAGCCAGACGCCTATCAGCAGGCGACCTCTGCAGAATGACGCCGTGAACATGGGTCGTATAGTGTCTGCCAGAACTGCAGTTATCACAGCGTATACGCAGTGAATGAAGCCATTATTTCTATTCTAACACATCACCCTTTCACATGTATTTTACTCTAATTTTCAGTTTTTAGTCCCTTTCGATTTTCAAACTGATACCTATTCACCCCTTCATTTTGATTACACTTCTCTTGCGTCGATCGCTCCATGGAAGAGTCCACTTTAAATGGTCTACAGATCGAGAACCAATGAGAATACCGTGTTTCATACGTGATATGTCCACACTTTTAGTTGTATGAATTTCAGACATTCCTAAAGTAAGTCTTCGCGGGAAGATTTCAGTCCGGAGTGTTGTGATGTAGAAATAAAACTAAGAGGTCGACAGAATCCCCGCAATCATGAACGGGGTATTCAGCTAACAAGGTGACAAGCGCTACGCATGAAGCTTCTGTTGTCAGAAGTAGTGAATACACTCGGTAACTGTCTACACATACACCGATACCGTAAGGAGGATGTTACCAGCTATGGACTCTCGGTTAGCCTGACTGCTTTGTGCCGTCACTGACAACGTGTAGCCCGGCATGAAGGCACCAGACATTCGCGCGCCTAGTGTCCATATAAACAGCGGAAAAAGAGAGCTGGAAAAGACTTTTGCGACATAAAGTGGTAAAGATTGGAGGATTTTGACTGGACGTAATCGTCAAAATTTGGATGGAAAATTAAAATAAAAAAATAGACTTGTTTACATTGAATGTTGCTGTTGCTTTTCGTTGTTTATACGTCGTAGTTGCTAAGTGTACATCGATCTGTAAGTGACAGTAAATAATCCACCCTGAAGTTAAACATGTTGACCTACATATAGATTGCACGACTTCATGTTGATGATGTCATATAGTTTGTTTTCATACGTTTAACTGTGCAGCACCAACCTATCCTCCCAGCAGCTGGAACAACCCGGCTGAACGCTACGGCGTTACTCTTCGAGAACAGTGTTGGGTCGCGTGAGAAAATTCACTGCATATAGGGTCCGATGTGCAGTCGACGTCTCTGTTCCCTGTGTAGTACGCATTTGGCAGATGTTTTAGAATTTGGGTTTAACGTTTTACTTAACAATTTTATCAGTCAGATGAACGTCAAGGAGTCCTTAAGTGTGTGTACATACTCTGCCTTCTTGTGGCAGGGAGAGTTCACGGCGCCAATGTGCTGACACCACTGAAGACTCCAGCCTTGACACTCTACCCAGTCACATTACCTTGCTCTAACCTCTCAGTGCTTAGCGCCAATCGAGGCAGAAGCAAGTATTATTTTTGAAGTGTTTGGTACGACCTGACCCGGGTTTGATCCCGTTGTCTCCAGACTTCGAGGCTCTTACCATTAGGCCACCGAATCGGTCCGCAAATTTATAAAATACTTTTAGCGGAAAATGTAAAAGACTCACGCGAATATTTAAACGGGTAAAATCTAACAATGTTTGTAAAAAGCTAACATTTAAACTATCTTAGCGGTTACTTACCGGCATATCTATATATCTTTCCAACAAACATGCTGGGTTTATTCTGTGAAGTAATCTTTTTTGAACCACTTGAGAGAAGCTAAATTCAGAAAATGTTAATCAAGGTCAAATTAATTCTCTGCTATCTAACTATAAAGACGTCCTTCCCAGTTTTGGTTAACTCCATTACGTCTGCTTGTTTACATATTGGGGTATTTATATATTCGGGTAACAAAAATTTTACGTTACAGTTTGTAAAAATTGTGTTCATTATACAAACCCTTGCAATTATTTTACATTTTCGGGTCATTTTAAATTTTCAGATTAGGGGATTCTTTTTTCTGAGTGTAAGAGGGTAGAGCAATGTCAAGAGCAGCGTTTCTCTCACATGGAAGAGTTTAAAAAATGTTTCTGAAGCCGAGAGTGGGCCTTTCTCTACCTCGTTACCTCGACCGTTGAGCTAAAAGGCCAGGTAGCGAGATGACAAAGCGAGGTGATCCTCGCTATGTATTACAAAGGTGAAGACAGCGAGGCAGTGAGGTAACAAAATTGCCAGCTGTGTGACCCGTAGTCTACTCATTTGTTTTTCGTTTTTTTTTTTTTTTTTTTTTTTTCATTTATGTCATGGAATTTAGCCAAACACCAAGCAACTTCGAGGCTTACAACATCGACACCTAGATACAGCGACAGTTGCATTGAAGTACTCATTTTCTTTAAAGATCCAAAAGAAGTGATTTATCAATACTCTACGCCAGTAAGGAGCAGAAGATGCTTGAAATTATTCTTGAGATATGCAATTCTATTTCACTTATATTGTTTAATAATTGATGCATTGATTGATTTGTGGTTTGTCTTCAGACCATGCAATACTCGATGTTGAAAGGTCATTTCCAGATAGGATGAGAAAAGTATTTCATTAAGAAACATTGAACGCAATTCTGGAATTTCGCTTGGTTTTAATCCAAACGATTGGAAGAGAAGATGCATCCAGAGTTGATTTACTAATTGGATTGGGAAAATCATTTTACGATATCCGGTCAGATTTGATGGCGTTCCACATTTTGCATATTTTATTGGCACTTTACACAAGAGCAGCTATGATGACCCATTGGCACAGAATCTATTTATCAGAAGAGCAGAAATTCAAGCTATCCTAACAAGACGATTCTAAATACAAAAGGAATAATCATCGTTAAAAAAATGCATAAAATATGGCAGGATGAGTTTGCTCTACGTCTGTTGTTCTTAATGACGAGCCCTAAGAGGATTCCTCATGATTCACCGGATGGACCTCGTTGACCTGAAAAGGCTTGATCACTGAGGTGATGGGTAATGAGCTAAGTCTAACCGATTTGGCCTGGAACCTTTTTTTCGATCCATTCTTCGGCTCAAATTAATTCGAGCACCCACATGGTAGTCAAATCCTTCGGGAGTTAAGCCATCAAGATCGGGTATACGTTGACGGGTAAAGCATATCAAAAGCCAGTAACTGAGTCCAAATGGTTTTTGTTTGTACGCGTTGACATGGCTGTATGCCCTGTATTATTATAGTTTTCTATGGGATAACTATTAATCTATTAACACACAAGGAATGTATTAACGCCTTAACATTCCTAATACTGTAAGCAATCGAAAGCTGTCTCTAAACTATTTGTCCCTAGGTCGCATCACGCTGTATCTAGAGTTAATTTAACCGCCAAATGAGGATGAACTTGAATAATTTGAACTGCATACACCGACAGTTTCCCCCAATACACTATATCCCCAGTATAGTGAGCCTGGAATCTGCTTTTGGCTCTATCTTCCAGCAAATATTACTACAAGATGTTGTATCTTTACTAAACCTAAACCCGTTTCATATGGCACATAACTTTGACGTGACGCCCTAAGTCGCATATTACTCCGAGAAAAGTTTAGAAATGATATATGAATGTGCCAAAACATCTTAGATGGCATATTATTGTGACAGGGGTCATAAATGACATATTATATCGCAAGTTGCTCATCAAAATGAAACTGAATGCGTCACACAGATGCTCGCCTGAAGTCAGTAATTTGTGACGTTCCCAAATTCATCTAGCATATAGATCATGATAGGTGGGCGAGACAGTTCCATTTTACGCATTACAGGGATCTTATACATTGAGTTTAAGTTAACAACATTGAATGTACATTTCATTAGCACCTTGAAAAAGAATGTGTTGTGTCACCTGACCAGCAACAGTACTTATCAATTTTCTTAAAAATTCCGGAATGTCATTTTAATTATTGCAGATTCTTGCGAGAAAAACCGTACGTATAAGTTTACCGCATGGCGACCTTTTGTTCTGTAAATGGAGTATTGGAAGCAGCCTGTCGTGAAAATCAACTGGTGTCGGTTTTTCAGTATTTTATCATTCGAATTACGTGTCACAAACAACATCGTATCTTGAAATGTAGGACTAGTGGGAACGGCGTTAATGCTAAAATGGAGTGGATATCTTCTGAGAGGCATATTTCGTTGAAATGTATTTATATCTACAGCATAATGTGAATATTTTCCAATAAAGAGAATTCTAAAGACAATGGTCAATTTGTACTGTAGAAGAGTAAAACATAAATTAGCATTATTCTTTTGCGGTACCCCGTGTTAAAACAATGGACATTTTCCCTGGCCAGAGAAATTACCGGACATATTTCTTACAGTTGTCAATAAATCATAAAAATATTTATCTGCTTGACAGCAACCGTCATAAATTGTGTCTTGTCGAGGTTGGGTTGCAACAGTATAGGCTTAATGCTGACATGTGCATGTATCTTTTTTCGAGTTTTCGTCCTAATGACAGCCACTCCAAGTCATGGCGCTCTGTTATAATGTTCCTATTTGCCCATAATCACAGCCTCGTTAGTGCTGATTACCAGCCTCCTTCGGTAGAGAGCACCTTAAGACATCCACACACCTGCTGTTTTATATGAGTACACATCGGTTAAAAACTATCATCGCACTAACGCATCATGTCTTACACGCACACACACCACACCCACATACATGTTGTCGTAAATAGGGCAAATTCCCATCAAAAAGTCCCCACAAACACAATCAACACAGTTTGCAATGCCCTTATATATCTGTAGATTTCTCTTAAATTTCGATTGCTTGTTAATATCATTGCGTAAGTGTGGTCGATCCAGCTGGCCTGTGAATCACAACAGCGAATGTTCTGGCTCGGGCATCTTTTGATATTTGCTAAAGTGGAACGGGAAAAGTGTGCCGACTTAGGAGATTTATTGGTTTAAACTCTATAATACTATAATACATGCAGTTATATAATAATGAAGTTGTGTTTCGTCGTGTTTTTGATTCAGGCCTTTTAAAAGGATACAGAATTGATTCTGACTGACTGATGTGAAGGACAGACAAGCCCAGGCTATGCCTAGCGTAAGCTGAGCTTTAGGTATGGTACATTTATTCAAGCTTGATGAGAGCTTGCTGGATTTAACCCAAGAAACCCTATCTCCACTGTCAGCCAATCAGCATCGATTCTGCATCCCTTTAAAGGAGCAATGTGTTCTGTGGATATAGACTTACTTGTAGTCGACGGAGGAACTATGAATCGCCAACCATAATGCACGTTAAGAGTCAATAATCGCAAATCCAATTTTCAAAACAGAGTTCAACATAAACCACCAAACGACTAAAAACGTCGCTGAAGCCAGAAAATAGAAGTCAGCATTTTTCACTGATGCTGAACATTTAACCAGTACCTAAATCTTGCATGATGCTACTTCATAAGTTGCCCTTAATCAGCAATATGTATGTCAGTTGTCATACAATCCCTAGTCCGATATTAAACAGAATTGGACTCACACAATGCACAGGTTTAGAGATTTTGGACACTTCGTCTATATTTACGCTGCGTTAAATAAATTTAATCGCTTGACGAGATGTCCTAAAAACATCTTTGTCTTTAGCTTTTGTGGAAGTAACTTCTTCGTTTTCTTTACATATAGATACAAGTCTAAATAAGCTGTTCCATCTGGACAATATGTAGTTTCCCTTAAATCCAGTGAAGGCTTATATATTAACAAATCTTCATCGGTCGGATAAAAAAGAAGCATCTATGACTTGACAAATTTTACTCTTTAATAACTTCTCAATATAGTCGTATTACAGAATGCCACAATTGCATTGTACCCATCGTTCAGATACACCGATGATGCATGGTTTTGCAGAATTCCACACATATACAGACTAGTAAGAAAGTAAAACAACTCAATGAACAACGATATATCCCGCTAATGTAATTGTATATGTAGCAGAATTAAAGAGGGCTTTCCTAGCTATGACGTTAATATAACAGTGGCTTGTTTCAGTGAACACAAAAACAATGAATGATGAAATTATTCCTTTTAAATGGCTGTAAGGATCTATAGGGGAGAGAGTAGAGAAATCCCAAGTGGATATGTCATTATGTTGTGGGTGTATCTAAATGTAACACTGAGCCATAAGTGATCGGGGTTGCAGATCCCCAGATCACCCTTCAAATTGCCTGTTTTGTTCTGTGGGGGGATTACCCTGCTGTGATCCATTCAGGAGGCTGGAAAGTGAATGTGAGTAACTTTTCCTCGTGACATAGGGGACCATGGAATTCATCTGGCAGTCTAGATAACCCTTTTATACAGACGCTTTTACGTAAACCTGTTAATCTAACCAAGGTATTGTTTTATTGTTGTGTGCATTCAGGTATAGATTTGTATGTACCGGCTCTCATTGTAATTGCACTTGAATTATTTCAATAAATTGTTTACCACCTGCTCGTGGTAAAATTTTCTTTGACAACTTGCTAGAAATCGGCTTCATTGACTGAGTTTATAAAAAGTCAGCTTACCCATTGTCACTGGCAATTTTTACAACGTGTGAGGTACAAATTTTCAGGACGTATTGTTGGGTGAAAAGTGGTTTTCACTGAGGGTAAATTTTTCACAAAATCCGTGTCAAATACTACGAGTAAATCCACACCTCTTGTGCTTCGTGTTCGGAATCGTTTTACACTCTCCATTTTACACAGTGAACACTTACATTCGACGGCACATATTTTAGGCTCTCTTCGGTCAGGAACTATCTTTATATTCACGGTGTTCTGCGTTTCCACGGACATGTGACTGCGTTTTACTCGTCCGATAGTTCTTCTCACAATTTGAATTACATAAGTATGCTAGGATGTTTATGCGCAATTGTTTAGCTCACGCTTTACGCGTCAACAAAATTGAGCATGTCACATTTTAATGCATTCGACTAGGATTTATTGCTGGGGTTGGTTGGACAGATTTCTTAGTAGAATAATAGGCAAACGCGGCAATCAACCCTCGAGCCTTGTAGCAAATGTGCCAAGGAACCGCATGAGCTAACAGAAACGCAATCGTGTGTCCGTGGAAGCATAGCTTTAGGTGGATACATAATGGTAGCTATTTTCAAAAGCCTCATACCAGTGGGCGGTGTGACTCTACGCTAACCCTAAACATAGATCAGTTGATCACAATTCTGAACATGGACACCAGGTAAAAGTAGCGAGAAAATATTAACGTGCTAAACGTATTTGATATTAAGTGTGGTGCCTAAAACCATTATGACGCGCGTACGCGTTCTACATAGCTGTCGCAACGCTGTCTCAAGCGCATTTACCATGTTTGACGTATGTCTTCACTGTGTGTTGCCATGGAAATTGCGCCAGGCGCAGTTTGCGACTGCTTTGTATAGAACGGCCCCCTGCTGGTTAATTTTAATAATTACCTCAATCACACACAGTAATTTTACTTGAATCATTGAAATGTATGCTTTATTCGTATACCACATTATAGACATGTATAGTCAAGGCTTTTGATGTATAATTTCCCCGTGATGTGAACTGTATGCAAGGTGAAGTGTCCCAGTGTCATTAAAGGCTACAGCATATAGAGAGTAAAACTAGAGTAGTGACAACAGTGTGACGATTGGCAAATGGTCATACGTAACCCGTTAAATCCAACCTCTTGTCAATTTTCATCAGTTAGGCTTTTATTCCACTGTTCGTGTAAATGCTTAAACATATGTAGTAGTAGTAGTAGCTTAGACGCCCCCCTCTCAAAAAGAATTAGGTAGAACTTGCAATGATGGTAACTGCATTGTATTAGACGTCACTGGTCTAGAATTCCTAGGACGACTGAAGCCTTTTCTCAGATTGTACGTTTTTTGTTTAATACTATTAATAATGAAGTGTTTCTTCGTCATTTTCCTCCCATATTGGATTTTCTATAAGCTATTTACACAGCATGCTTCCCCATGGCACGACAGTCATAATCATACGCTATCATTTGACTTTTTAACAGTATCCTTGTGATTTTTTGTATCTGGAGGCCTGTCGGTTGAATTTCCTGACCACCAACTCAGCGTTTTTAAGCATGAAACTGGATAGGAAACTTTGCCATAGAATCCTACGACAATGGTGTATTTTTGGAAACCCTTGTAAATTATCAGTGGAAAGACAAAGCAAGTGGGTGATACTTGAGTCGTGTTTTATAATGAACTGACCAGGTTATTAGTCCTACTAGTCGTTAGGAGCCCTGGGTATTGACGTTGGCCTGAGATGAAGTGAGAGAAACAACTTCCGCTCAGCTAATACAACAACAACCGCGTCAATGGGTAATTAAAGACGTACAGGGAGCGGAGAGCGAGCCTTACCGGAAGGTATCACCTTAAAGCCTGGCCCTGTCAACATCCGGGCACTCTTCCTACAAGCACGCCCCATGCACAGATGACGTGATAATTCTGACTCTTAACGGACGATAGAATTTTCCAATTATTCACTGGCAACGTTGATTGGCTACATGTGGCATTTAATGTCAGATTGATTTGCACCGAGGCTTGATTGCCGCCGATCGGTGTGTTCTCTTTGACTGGGTATTGATCTGTCACACTAGCCGGACTCCGGTTCCTTTTCTAGCCGTGCGCAGCTTGTTTGAGCCAGAGAGCTCGTCTAACGAAGTCCAGCAGAAAAAAAGACCAGTAGACACCATTGCCTTGATTTCCCCGCTTTTCTCATTACCTCGAGGGCCAAACGCACACTGATATTAGAACGACCGCCTTTCTGCTTCTTGTACCCTCACCAGCACCCTTTTGATCTGGCGCAACGCAGCTTTAAAACCGCAGAAAAGTCTATTACCCATCGGTGGGAGTGGGTCGAAAATATCAGAAAGGTCACAAAAGCTAGTTTAGCTTGAAATTGATGCGAGGGTCTAGCGCCCGTCGCATCCCAGAAGCTGGACTAATTTATGACATTGCACGGACATACACAAAGCCAAGTGTTCCATATAAGGTAAAGCTAGCACGTATAGTTCAACGCATGATACATCATTACTTCACCATATTCAATTCTTCACAAAACAACAAATGTACAAGACCAAGTGTTCCATAAGGTAAACTAACACCTAGTACACCTCTACCATTCAACACATTTCAATTATACACAAAACCAAGACATCCCAACTGCCCTGTCCGTGTGACAATCATTTTAACCTTGGAAGCACCGTTTGTGCTACACGACATTTGTCATTCTCTGAGGCCATTATACTATATTTGAATACACGCATTTAGTTTATCGGGAAGCACGTTTTCTTGGATTAAGAATTATATTGGGAACTCTTTCACGCTTATATATGACGAATGCGGATATTCTTGAGAAGTAAGACATTTACCAAAAAACTGTTGAGTTCAGTGGAAGATGGTGCTATGACGAACAAAACAAAGGCAACCAGAAATATGTCCCACACCACCCCCGCATTACCCCACGATCGCATCTTATCATATCGCAAAGACCAACCTCGTCAGTAGAACAAGGGCAGAAGCAAATTGATCCAAGACAAAAATGTCATACCTCTCCAGAGATGAAAACCAGATTACGCAGTTTATAAACACATCCCGTTGCAAGAAGAGATGCATCTATTAAAGGGCAATTTACGCAGCCCTGCAAATCGCGGCCATAACTACGACCCCAATTTGTGAACAGAAGTGACAGGGTTGCTTAGCCGGACGCTACTGCCTTGGGCCGTCATCATGTCTTTCAGGACTGAACTCAAGCCTGTATTGTAGTGTTTGGGAATCCCCTCTCAAGATGGCCATGCCTTGTGTGGTTTCGTACTAACCCTACACCTGTAAGGAATTGCGACATAGTTGGGCCCAACACACAGACGGTCTATACAAAAACATGTCACATCATTGGAGTAAACAGGTTCACTTTAGCCAGTGTCACTTCTTGGTTATAAATTGAGATTTGATTGATCGATAAGGGCTTAATGGTTGAGTGAAAGAACATCACTCTTATATCTCATAACAACAGGTTAGGACGAATGCCATATGTTCCCGTAACAATTTAAAAGATGTTGGCTTGTATAAGTTAACATGTTGTTCCAAGATAAACAACTCGTTCCGATCACCCATATTTGAGCTGTGCAAGCTGTTTGGTCTCGACATATCTCACATGTATAACCATTCGCCTTCGTACGTTAGAGACACGTGAGCACTAAATCTTTACCCATATTGTAAAATCTTAACAGATTTACTAGTCTGAAAATGTGCTGGTAATAAAATCTCATACTTCCTGCATGACTGTCGTATAGATCATAAATGCTGTAAACCTGCCGATTAAAAAATCAAAATGTCTTTGGTGAAAAGAAAAGCTTGTCCGTGGAAGCACGTTTGTGTGTATCACGCCGCTCTCTGTCCCTCGGCATTTTTAACAGACATCATTCTTGTCCATCCAGACGTGTACAGTCTGAAATGTACGAGACGGTGATCATTAAAGCTATATTTGTGCTATATAAAACTCGACCGTCAATCAAAGAGACTACGTCTTCTGGAGTATTCACATCCTTTTTAAATAAAACACCTTTAGTATCCACAGTGCTATGCTGTCAATGTTTTCCAGAATCTCCCCATTTACTCACCATTATTCCTCGCCATAATTATATCCCCCTGCTAGTGATGAACAAAACGACAAAAATAATTTGTACATGATGACTTATTCGTCTATCCATTTACTCACCAGAACTCACATCCCCGTTATCCCCCGTTATCTCTCTTTCTCTCACGTACTTATTTACTCACTATAACCCAACACCCCCCTCCCCCTCCCCCAATCCCACCCTTGTCCCCCTATCTCTCACCCAATCATTTACCAACCCTATTTCCTCCGGTATTGTATCCCTCATCTCTCGCCCACTAACTAACTCTAAATTCTCCGTCCTAATCCGTGACCCACTCATGTACTCACCTTAATTTCTCCAGCCTTATATCTTCGATGTATCACTCACTCATTTCCTCATCCCTAATATCCCCGATCTCTCATCCACTCATTCACGCACCCTATATCCTCCGATCTGTCTTATTCACGCGACTTAGGCCCGTTATATTCACCTATCTCTAACCCACTCTTTTACTCACTCTAATTCATCTATCAGTTGATCTCTGAGTGTTTGTGTAGTCCTCTAACAGAACGGTGTGCAAGTATGTAAGTCACACATCGAAAACTTCAACAGAAACTTGCCAATGGGATATGGCTTTCCCCTGGCACTTCGGTTTCTCCCATCCTTAAAATTGATTGTCTTCATATAAGTGAAGCATTCTTGAGTATAGCCTTAAACAACAGTCTGAAACCATGAGGTCAAGCAAATTGTTCTGCTTTCATAGGTGGTTTTTATACCAATACCAGTATGAGGATACATAAATCAACGTAGAAGCATTACACTGATAAACGTGCAGAATCTTTAGATCGGTGTAAAAAAATATCGTTAAAAAGGAGAAATCAATCTTGATAACAGAAATGTTTTAAGGAGGAATTGTGTGATTAAGAACCTCCCTGTTTTAGTTAAAGGGAATCATTTAACTACGTGTAAACACTGGAAAACTCTGTCTTAAGCATTCCTAGCAAGACGACCTTGTCTGAAAAGTGGCGTACCGGGTAAAGGCCACGTGGGTGTGGCTCTATCTCTGCATTATATTAGTTCACATTTTATCCTTAAGTGTCCTAAATCAACTTCCAGGCTTGGCTGAGGATGACTATTTTGCATTTGTATTATTATCTAACGAAAAAATCTATGCGACTAACTGTCGCAATATTCCACGCTTTGCCAGACCAGATGGCTGTTTCCCACCCCAATATTAGCCGCAGCCATTGATTTAGCCTGAAAGAGGATGGTCTATCTGAACAAAATGCTAACAGAAATGCGAATGGCTTTGTTTTGTAGAAATGTTGTTTCAATGTCTTGGACGAAACGAAACATTTCAAAGGATCAGTCAAGTCACCTCTAGCACTATCAAAGGAATCGGAAACGGAGCTGTGAAATGTTAGCGTCCATTTTATGTGTCCGTTTGAAGTGTGAAGACAATACGACAGGTTAAATCAGTCCCATCGATTCCCCAAGGCCTGATGTCTAATTTGAAATGAATTTTATGCGATAAAACACTGCAGTAAATGTGCATTGGAACATTCTGATACTTAATAGGAGCATGTAAATCTGTTTGCACGACAATTACCTTCAACAAATGTACACGTGGATCGTTTGTGCGAAAAGAAATGAGAGCAAGAAAAGCGAAGAATCAAGTGGATTGATTTACGCTTCTGGTTGGTGTCGATTAGCTAATATTGGTATTGATATATCTCAAGCTCAGCTGTGTCCAAATGAGTGGCAGGTAATTCCATACTGTGTCAATAAACTGTCGATCACATTTAGCTGGTAAATTGTTAATATGTCATGAAGAGGTCTATATTTATCACCAAAATCGTTTGTTCATAGCGATATCCAGTGAAGTTAATAACCTGCCACAATTCAGGAAACTCAGCCGAAAATATACCTCTGTTACATGCCCCTCTTTAGTCACTGATTTCGTGGAAAGGTCGTCAGCAACCTGCGGATGGTCGTGGGTTTACCCCGGGCTCTGCCCGGTTTCCACCCACCGTAATGTTGGCAGCCGTCGTATAAGTGAAATATTCTTGAGTACGGCGTAAAACACCAATCAAATAAATAAATAAGTAAATCGAAGCATACAGGAGCTGAAAATGTAGTTCACCAGCTATTAATGAATTCAAAATTATAAAGCTTAAAATATAAAAATAATTGACAAAAATTAATTATGCACAGACATCTGCCACCATTAGTAAATAAATAAAATTAGTCACCGATTCGATAAGGAGAACATTTCTGAGTTAAGAAGAAATTTGGGAAACTAGTTGAGTGATGTTCCCTGGAAGTGTGCTGCTGGAGAGAACCCCCATATGATGACAACGTGTGTCACCCACACGCATTCCTAATCCGTTGAGAGGATAGGAAAGTTGTATTGTTACAAGCGGCGACATGAGCATCTCTCTCCTTCAGCGTTCAGTTTATTGATTATAGCATCTATTTTATAGAGAAACTGAAGGCAGTGAAGCGAACTATACTTCTGACTGTAGGCTCAGTGTGAATGATGAATGAGCCGCGGTAATGGCGGTCGTCAGGCTGCAATCGGAAACTTACAGGTGTTCTCGTTATGTATGCTAATCAAACTGCGGGATCAGACAGGCTACACACCTTGTGAGCCATAACGAAACCCGAGCTACGATTCAGCAATTTAGAGAGAAAAGGCAACAGGAAAACTCGGAGTTTTCAAATCGTCAAACTTCAAGTTTCCGTCATTAATTAGTCTCCATTTCAGCTTTTTGAACAGTCTGTAGTTTTGTCACGACAAGATCAATGTTCTTCAAAGAAACACATAATGTAAGGCTTGCGTGCACAACCCAAAACTCCAGTTCTAGAATGTCAAGGCAAGATTCAAAACCAGCTGAAATTATATCAGCCACTACTCACCACTTTAACGAACGTTTTGTCTGTTCTGGAATTTACTTTTGTGTTGTTTTGTTTATCACGCTTTGATACCCGATTAAATTTACCATCTATAGTTTATTGTCCATCGTGTTTTGTGTACTAACAGCCTTTTGTCTGGATCACAGCGTACTGGCGGCAAACACTAGTATAAAGTTAAAGTGGACTTTGTGTAACCCTGTAGACTCCCAGACTGGAGGAGTGGAGGAGTGGGGATGCGATTAGTTGATAGGACGTAATCGTATCAGGACAATATTGTGATTTTGGTAACGTGTTTATTCTCTGCTCTGTGGTAAAGGTTTCTGGTGACAGGTTTATATAAAAACTTTACCCACAGGAGAGACTTGTAATAGGAACATTGTTTGTCATTATACTGAGAAGTATCACTGACAGCCAGCACAGCAATCACTATTTGCAAACTGTCTGAGGAGTATTGAAGTAACCTTAACAAGCCATAAATGGATATGGTATGGGACTCACAAGCCATTAGTGAATACGGTATGGGACTCACAAGCCATTAGTGAATACGGTATGGGACTCACAAGCCATTAGTGAAAACGGTATGGGACTCACAAGCCATTAGTGAATACGGCATGGGACTCACAAGCCATTAATGAATACGGTATGGGACTCACAAGCCATTAATGAATACGGTATGGGACTCACAAGCCATTAATGAATACGGTATGGGACTCACAGCCTACCAGATTTACTATGTATCCAGACAGACCTCAGTGGAATTGTCAGTCCCCACCCATTGATGAAGAGCATCAGAAGATCTTCGAAGCATAAAGGGGACCTCCGTGGCTCAGTTGGTTAGCGCGCTAACTAAAAGTAATGACCCAGGAGTCTCTCACCAATGCGGTCGCTATGAGCTCAAGTCCAGCTCATGCTGGCTTCCTCTCCGGCCGTACGTGGGAAGGTCTGTCGGCAACCTGCGGATGGCCGTAGGTTTCCCCCGGCTCTGCCGGTTTCCACCCACCATAATGCTGGCCGCCGTCGTGTAAGTGAAATATTCTTAAGTGCGGCGTAAAACACCAATCAAATAAATAAATAAGTAAATCGACGCATACAGGAGCTGAAAATGTAGTTCACCAGCTAATAATGAATTCAAAATTATAAAGCTTAAAATATAAAAATAATTGACAAAAATTAATTATGCACAGACATCTGCCACCATTAGTAATTGCTGCATTTTTTCATGACATGTTTCCTTTGTGAATTAAAGAAATTTAATTTTTGTTTTAAAGAGAACAAGCCATTAAAAAACATTTTCTTCCGAAATATGAAAGGTGTGCATAGAAAGCTATCATAGCCGGCAGTGAGCTGAACCATTTAGTGTAATTAAACACTTGTATATGTTTTTTCCTGAACGTATCATGGCTAAAAGTCTTAAAACTGCCACACTGTTTATATAAGAATGCAAGCTGCAAAGTTGCATCGCATGTTATTTGAAATTGAGTCACTCATTTATGGCAAGCCTCGTTATGAGAACTAAAAATCACTAAAAAATACAAATCATGTAAACATAGTATAAAATAGTAAAATCTAATATAAAGGATTGAAATCATAAGTGAAGCCTTAAAAGATACTACATGGAGCGATCTACTTGAGGGCCTGGGTAAATGTATGATTATTGGTTTACGTCACATGGACCAAATCACAGCCAGATTGTGGCAATGTGAACGTGTGAAATTCACTAACCTGTGAATGACTAGGTTTTTTTTTATATTTGAGTATCAAAAGTTCGTGCCATCAGCGCTGAGACAAACATACATCATACAATTGAGAAATGATCAGAGACGGCACGCACCGGAAGAGGTCTCAGGGATGTGTCACAAATGAGGAGGGCAAAGCAGTGCTCTCGGCAGTATGGAAATTGCCGGCATGACGGTATATACAACCGATCCCCGCCTGTCGTTATTACCGCATTATACACTTGCTGTTAAACGGACAGGAAAATATCCCTATGGCCAGTCATACTTATTAGAAAAGTTGTTGGACCTAACCTTAAGTTCTTAGCTAGCCTCGAGCTAAACCATGTCCCCTGGAATGAACCTATTCAGTCCTTAAATTTTTCGATACAAACTAACCTAATGTTCAGTTCTTTCTTCAAAATGCATTAGCAGTCCAATGTTTTGACAAATGCGCAGATATTTTCACCTCTCTGTAATTTAACAGGCATTACGCAGTCATCTGATTTCCGATAACAGGCTCATCAGTAATGTCGTTGATAAATTTTCGAGCATCAACCTTTAACGTCCGGAAATGATTGCTTACCTGATTGTTTAATTGCTTTATTTGATTGAATGATTGATTCATTCTTTAGGGGAAACTACTGACGTTTTCAAGTTACCGACAAAGTCTCCTACGTGTAACATACAGACTTGCATGGTATATGGGTGTAAAACAAAAAGGTCTTCACATGAACGCAGGACGGTGTAATCTGTCCTACGAGAACCGGCTTATTGTCAACAAACTTCTCATGAAAGGTGAGTGTTGAAATGTAAAAATTCTTTGATGTCCGTGCTTTCGGGTTATCTTAACAGTTCAATAAAATTTAAAGCAAAAGACTTGCTTGCAGGCAGTTCAAGTAAGATGTGGGAGAGTTGGTTTTGGATGTGCCGTATACACTTCTGTGATTGTGGTAGAAGGAATGGGTGAGGCTGACTGGATGGTAACATTTGGTCGTCCTCCCATGCTCCCGCTTTATCTTCAGTTAGTGCAGACCACGGTTATGGCCAGCGTTAATTAATGAAGGAGAACTCACTGATACAACTGCTTCTGGTGTGAGTATTTGGCATTATCTTTCCATTTAGCCTTGGGTCGTGAGACAAGAATGCGAAGTTATCAATGATTAATGGGAAATAAAGACAATGTGCCTGGGGCGTTGGAGATGTTGTTCTCTTCTGTATATTTTATGTAATCTCCCCGGGTAAAATGAGCCGTTTGGTGCCCACCCGGGTAAATTTGCCTGCTATCGACGGCTCCGCAGACTCGCGGGCATGTATCGTGGGGAAACGCCGAGCGACGTAACTAGATGATAAGCTGAAAAACTACGGCTCTCAATCAAAGTTGAAATATCAAGAGATGAATTGCAACTAAATTTTTGTTGTGCTGTCTATCAAGGCAGATTGTGGAGATTGCGAGAGAAAGTATTTCATTCTGTTTGACATTGGGTGTGGGTTTATAAATCTGGGCGTGTAACACAAGACTTGAACGTGCTTGGCACATGTTCAGATTGGATCGATGCAACTATAAGAGGGATTGTTAATGAAACTCTTCAACAGCGTAGAGCTCGGCGGAACTGCTTCGAGATGTGGTCGTTTATAAAAACAACATTTGCATAACAGCTGTTTTTTTTTTACAACATATACACTATCCTTTTGTAAATTTATGTGATATTCGGAATGCACTAATCAAAGGATGTTGAGTTTTTCACATCCATTGATAACAGAAATACAGCTTTGATTTAAGGTATAAAAACGATACATGGTAGATGACACTGACACTTCAGCCTTGTGGCTAGAGAACAAACAAACGTGTTTTTTTTTTTCAAAGAAAACGATCACTTATATCAAAGGACGCAGAGTGGACTTTCTTAAGTATAAATATACACAATATATATACTGTATTGTATACCAGAGACTTGCTATTTGTATGGACAGTTGCAATACAAAGAATGTTGCTAAATTCAAAAAAAAAAGTTACAAAATTACGCTTTGGACACAACTGCATTCAAGTGCTCAAAGATTTTTGCCATTTTATAGGTAATTCGGAAATCATGAACATGACGACTCTATACTTTTATCAAATTTTCCGTTGGTCATTTATTGATTTTTACAGTACAGGTTCGATAAAAACTTTGCTGTAGATCTTTGACTGACGCGACGGTAGGTAGTTGATCGTTTATAACACAGTTTCGATTGCATTAATTTTTCCGCAGGATGGTTTCAAAAACAGCAACTTCGCTACAGCTTGTTGATTGACTTTTATAGGACGGTTTGGATCACAACTGCTTTACAATACATCGTTAACTGGCTTTAACAGGACGGGTTCCATGACAACAACTTTGTTGTACATCGTTGACTGGCTGTGACAGGACGGGTTCCATGACAACAAGTTTGCTGTACATCGTTGACTATCTGTGACGGGACGGGATCCATGACAACAAGTTTGCTGTACATCAATGACTGGCTGTAACAGGACGCCTTCCATCACAAGTTTCTATACATCACTGACTGGTTTTAACAGGACGGGTTCCATGACAACATCTTTACTGTACATCGTTGATTGGCTGTAAGAGTACAGGATCCATGACAACAAGTTTCCTGTGCAGCGTTGACTGGCTATGACAGGACGGGTTCCATGGCAACAAGTTTCCTGTACATTGTTAACTGGCTATGACAGGACGGGTTCCATGACGACAAATTTCCTGTACATCGTTGACTGGGTGTGACAGGGCGGGTTCCATGACAACAAGTTTGCTGTACATCATTGACTGGCTGTGACAATTCCCTGTACATTGTTGACTGGCTGTAAGAAGACGGGTTCCATGACAACAAGTTTGCTGTACACCGTTGACTAGCTGTCACAGGACGGGTTCCGTGAGAACAACTTTGCTGTACATCGTTGACTGGCTGTAAGAGTACGGGATCCATGACAACAAGTATTCTTTACATCGTTGACTGGTTGTAACAGGACGGGTTCCATGACAACAAATTTGCTGTACATCGTTGAATAGTTGTGACTGGCTGTAAGAGTACAGGATCCATGACAACAAGTATTCTGTTCATCGTTGACTGGCTGTAACAGGAAGGTGTAAAACAAAACTTTGCTGTACATCGTTAACTACTATTATGTTAAATAACTTTTGCAGCAACCTTGCTGTACATCGTTGACTGGCTGTAACGTTGTATCGTTGACTGCCATCAGCTGACCGGTTATTATAGGGCAGTTTGGATAATTACAGTATGACTGGTGTATTTGCGTCAGCATGAAACTGAGGACTATTGGAGTTTTACAACGCTGCGGCAACACTATGTCAACCACATTTACCATGGCAACTTATCCCTTTACCAAATGTTGTCATAGAGGTTACGCCAGGCACAACTTGCGAATGCTTGAAAAACCCGTCTCCTGCAGTGTCACAACAGCTCTTATATCAAATAGGGTACTGGCGGGAAAGTTGTACTGCCTCACAAATATATTATTAATAATCTTAAGCTAAATTTTAGTCATGAACAATTGCACGCATAGATGACGTCATAGTGGCAGATGAATATACTAACACCTATATTGACTCATTTATTTATTAGTGTTTTTGCGCTGTGCTCAAGAATATTTCAGTTATATGTCGGCGGCTAGCATTATGGTGGGAGGAAACCGGAAAGAGGCCGGAGGAAACCCACGACCCTCCTGGCAGACAAGAGGAATGACGTCATACTCACATGACTATTCTTTAGCCTCTTCCTTGACGTTTCAGTCCGTCATACTGACGCCTGCTGTGTATACGCTGATGTATAGATAAAAACTGACACATCCTTGATAGAGACAGACCGGACATCACTCAAACTTTTGTCAGTTATGCTTCGACGACAACGTACTATCGACCCAGTGAGTACATCCGCCTCCAGCAGATGTTGACACTCTGGAACTACATCTTATACATTATCTGAATAAGCGTAAACTTGATGTACGGAGAATGACATTGCTCTTAGGCAGAAGGAGGCAAGTGGCAGTTAAAGAGACAGATAGTGCCTTGTTTGTGGGACAAGCCAGCATTAACAATTGATGCTTATCATCCACCATAAACTCAGAGCTGTAAATTAGTTTTTATGACCATTTGTACCCGGTTGTTTAGGCTGAAGCTCCTGGTTCTTTCCACCCCCGTTTGTTTAGACTGAAACTTCTGGTTCTTCCCACCCCAGGTTGTTTAGGCTGAAGCTCCTGGTTTTTCCCTTCCCCGTTTCTTTAGACTGAAACTTCTGGCTCTTCCCACCCCAGGTTGTTTAGGCTGGAGCCCCTGGTTCTTCCCATCCCCATTTGATTAGGTTGAAGCTCCTGGTTCTTCCCACTTCCGTTTTCTTTTAGGCTGAATCTCCTGGTTCTTCCCACCCCCGTTTGCTTAGGCTGAAGCTCCTGGTTCTTCCGACCCCCGGTTGTTTAGGCTGAAGCTCCTGGTTCTTCCCACCCCCGTTTTTTTTAGGCTGAAGCTCCTGGTTCCTCCCACCCCCGTTTTTTGTTTTTGCCTGCTGAAGTTCCTGGTTCTTCCCACCTACATCATTTCCACCAACACCTCAAACTATCCGTGCATTGTTTCTACATACCGGTAGTGTAAAGCTTGATATAGATGCTGGTAAAGTAAAAAAATGACCCCTGATTAAATATTTACATACTTTGAAGGTGAGGGGGTTGCAATCTGGAGGAGCTCTTCTTATGAAGCCATTTGAGCTGGAGAGCGTAGGTAGATGGATAGTGGCAGGACTGGAGAAATCTGAGGGCATAAATATTGTATGACTCTGCAGGCTTGGGTATGACCTACTGTCACAGAGGAGAGAGTGGCACGTGTGTTCAAGGCGACATCGAAAAGTTTAAATTCTGTTTCAAATCTCTGAAGAAAAAAACACAGATCAGATTTGAGATTATGTATTGCATTAACCTGGGTATTTTATATATTGCACTGCAGAATTCAAGCATCTTGAATTTCAGAATGAGTGCAGACATCAGTGGGACCGGTGGCTACCATACAAATGTCTTATAAAGCTCATTTAATATATTGCCATGGTTTTTTCGATTCCACAATCGGTATTCGCAAGTGCCAGAACTAAAAGAATCTGGATTCTTAGCTGTTTTTTTGTTTTTTGTTTTCTTGTTCTATCGTTGACTGTTTTGTTTCGATCTGTGAAGATATATTGCAGTCAATTTGCACAGAAGTTTCTCAAAATATGTTACCATAACATATTAGGGCGCCAAACGAAGACGATATTTGCAATTAATTTCACCGGTCAAATTTTTCTCAATTATTGTACACTATTGTCTCTTTCACGAAAACAACATTTGTAAAATGTACATACTTGATGTATTTATTATATAAATAGTAGATGGTTGTTTAACACCATTCTCAAGACGAAAAGAATGTTACACGTTGATTATCGCTTTTAAGTCCAAAGCCTTGTTGTCATTGACTGGTTTTCATTGTATATATTGGAAGAACGAGGTTTTCACGCTTTAATTCAGTTAATCTCATTTTAAGAGCTTGCTTTTTGCCATCATTCATCATGTGTGATTTGTATGTGTATGATTTAAGACAGGTGTGTGTATTAGTACGTCAATTAATTTTGGTTCCAAATGTCGTACATAACTGTAATAACATGAAGTGCAGATTTTTGTAAAGATAACACTCTCAGACTTGTACATGGCGGCAGACGGTTGCTAATTATCTTACCGTGACTCTTTGGTATGTCGATAAAAATCCACAATAATACTTACATATGGTAAAAGCTTTTGAGGTGTAAATGTAGTTGCATATATGTGCATACCCTGACATACGTATTCTGTGTCTCTGCCATGTATCACCGGGCCCCTGAAATTGTTATAATGGTGTTTTATTAGACAATCCGGTGAAAAAACCTAGGTATTCCGACGTCGAAATACGCAGTGTTAGCTTTTAGTAATATGTGGAATTAGATGTATAGGCCTATCCATTTTACCCATTCGTCTAGCTGACGTATATACAACAAACTGGGATTTAACTATCTGCATGAGATATACCGAAACAAATGCACTTTATTATTGTGCAATAATGGGAAGATGTGCCATATCACCAACAGCGCATAGGATAGACACACACAACATTTTATTTCAACACCGTTTTGCATATAAACTGCTAAAAAAATATGCTTGTTATATGAAAACCTTGTTCATTAATGTAGACAAAGCGAGAGGAATCTAAATGTCTACTTAACGGTTCTCGTCCTCTCGTTTCATTTAAATTAGTTGATCTGAACGTGTTGACAACTTTACTCTCAGTGTAGCATGGGCCTTATAATTACCCACATTGTTCCAATCATGACGTTAAATGGATACCAGATGCTTGTTTACCGGCTTGTGGCAAAACAGTTTTTGAATGACGGAACAGTACCTCCAAAGCGGGCATAAAAATATAAAGACTTCAGCCACTTCATATAACATTACTTTTTTGTCATCTTTTAGCAATGTTTACAAACTTAAACAGTAGCTTGTAACTATGTAGAGTTATAGAGCTAGCCATCAGACTTCCGTCTGTGTTAAATCAGACAATGGTATTGTTGCACGCTTTGAATATTCGACGGCGAAAAAGAGAATATATGTAGCGTGTTACTGAAACGTTCTGCCTGGCACAATTTCACACTGTGCTTGACCATGTAGCATAAAAGTCCTTGGAGGCTATAGGTCTGGATTTTGACTGACGATGCCAGAGCAGCCGTTTGAGAACTCTCATGGCTAGTGCCTCAGGGAAGAAGAGTTCAAGATAACGAAGGACTCTTTTTTATTGTGTAAATAATCGCTTTTATTATTTCACACGCACTTTATTTTCTGCCTATGATGAAGCAACCAAAGCCATATTGCAAAAATTACCTCCCGTGTTTCTTCCCATTACATGTATGTTGCTGTATGTTTCCTGTATATCTAGAAACACCACCCCCCCCCCCCCCTACACTACTCCATTCTCCTTAGCGACCATTTATACCTACCACAACAACCCATAACCCTACCCCTACCCTCCGTCTTTTCCCACTAGCACTAGTCAACCGCAGAAAAGACTTAGCACCCAGAACAACCATCGAGTAGTTAACGCCAAGTAAACATGAACAATTCAGCACGTCAAAAAAAGAACTGCTATAAATAAATAACATTAAGCATGGTCTATCTGTACGCTGGTTGCGTGAGCTATGGGGAATTTGATGTGTGGGAGCACAGCCGTTTCGCCATGAAAACAATAGAGCGAATCTAGTCTCTTCTTTAACAATCAGAACTGCAATCGTTAAAGCGAATCAGACAGGTTCATTGCTTTTGATTGAAATATCTTGCTCTATTATCTAAGTTAGTACCGCATATGGTGCTACTTGCTATTTCATACACGTTTATCCGCTATAGTGTTATGTAGCTCAATAAATCATGCCATCAGCTCTTAAACAGTAAACAAAAAAGGCGCGGGTTCAAAAATGTTTTGGGCAGGGAATTTCTAGATCCTCCGCTTTTCTTAAGTTCTTACGTTCGTTGATGGCAACTTATCATTGACCAGTATGGCATCACATGTCGGCGGTTTCCACCGGGCACTCCGTTTTCCTCCACCAATGAAACTGACCGCCATTTCAGTGTTTTTCAGTGTGTCTGATTAACAGTAAATATCAAACAATATATTTCGAAAATTACGCTTCTCTGTATTCTCTAAATATTGTTTAATCAGTTCTGAGACGTCCTATGACAGTTCTACGGGCAGTTAACAATGAAGTATGTACACGTACAGCCAGCTGAACCCCAGGAAATATATTTCCCTTCATCGCCGCATATGTAGCCCAAATCGCTTTGTAAGATTTTGTGGGTAGACATCTGAGATACTCTTTTCTTGAGGTCTTGATTTGACTTCCATTCATCGAAGCTTCAGATTTCTCTAGATTTCTTCGTACGTAGCATGTTGTTATGGAATTAAACATTTAATCTGAAATATAATGACTTTGTTCTAAGACGGTGATACTTTAGCTGCCAGATGTGATTGTGAGGATTGCCATCCACCGAAAGGCTATTTTAATGTTGTATAAATTAATATATGTGACAGAATTGTTTACTCTTTGATAGACCACAAGATAGCGTGAGATTTATATAATGTCTCTTGGAAACTGGACAATGCGACTTCCCGTTGGATGCAGCTTGTTAAGATCAGACGGGTGTCCATAAGGTTTCTATTTCCGGTCAACCAGATGACCTTCGCCCCCTAAAAAGGACCTTAAAGTCTGGGTACCTAGTTTTAACTGCCTGTCGTCCATACTGATCAAGTCCAGTATCAATATATTATTAGATATTGATGTGGCAATGCTAATTCACGTTGTGGTATGACCATCAATATATCACTGATTTAGCCACTGACTGAGTACTCTCAGTCGATTGGCCTACACTCTTTGATACCTGTGCACAAGGTACTTGTACATGCTAAGTAATGAAACCAATATGCCAAGCCATCAGATCTATGACGCCATTAAGCAATATTCTATTCACAGACTCTCTATAATCTAAGAATGAATAATGTTCGTTATGTTTTATTCCAGGCTATTTCTATAAAATGGTTTGTTGATTTTAGATTATGTGGGCAAAGATAAATATAACGTCCATCTCATGTAAACAAAAGGTGTTGAAAATCTATCAAAGACTTGAAAATGATTTATGCCCTTCACAGTTGATGCCTGTTAGGCAGAAAGAGAAATGCTAACATGCAGATGGAAATATATTTGTTTCCTTATTGTAGTAATATTTACTCAATAAATATATTTTACTTTTATATACGTTTTATTTTATGTCTACGAGTTTGGGGGCCCTCATGTAAAAGCTGATAAGGACTGATAAGATTACTAACAAATACAAGTATGACATTCTCAACACACGCAGTTTTAGAAAGATCTATATTTATTATTTAGTTTTATGTTTGGATCTGTTACAAAAGAGGTAAGGATGAAAGTAGACTGTATGTGTGTTTCGTATATACCATATATATGTGTCTTATATGCCTTGCATGTCATATATATGCCGCTGCTGCAACATATGTCATATACGTGCCTCGATTTATTTATTTGATTTATTTCATTGGTGTCTTACGACGTGCTGAAGAATATTCCACTTTTCGACGGCGGCCAGCATTGTGAGAAGAAACCTGGCAGAGCCCGGGGGAAACCCACGACCATCTGCAGGTGAAAGGCTTCTGGGTTATTGCGCCACGTTGGCACGCCAACCACCTGCATGCCATAAATGCCGGGCACATGCCTTCTACATGTATATCGTATGCATACCTTGTAACTGCATTCAGGCCAATTCAGGCCATTTCTCCAATTACGTGCGTTTGAGCATTTGTCAACTATCACACTGCCGTCGCTGTTATGGTTTTACTCTATGTGCTTCGTCGTTTACACTGTATGACATACATGTTTTATTTGTTATTCACAACCAATATATTACGTTGTGACTTCTCCACGCTGTCATTCTAAATTTGGTGCAGGTGTATCGCTTAGTCTTCTAATTATACGTTGCACTGTAGACATGTAAACCACAAATATTACTCTGTATAGAATATTGGGACACTGAGTTGCATTCATTTTTACTTCCTCCAAAGTAATGACTTTATCCTAAATAACCGATGAAAAGATCATACTTTTTGTATTACAACTTGAGAGCTGGCAGTTATAGTTTCCCATCCTACCCATTAGAATCCATTTTGCACTGAGCGGAATATTGCGTGAGATCGGACATACATTTTCACAATTTCAGAATATACAGCACAGAACTATCTGTGTTTAATTGAATACCACAGGTGCCTTACTTCAGCCACACACGTACACATGAAACTGAGCGGCTGTTATCTTGAGAAGACAAAGGAGTGCTGTATGACGAACTGATATCATGTCCACGTAGACCAATTAGCGAGTATTCCTGAAAACATAGCTGTCAGTGCAATGATTTAGAGATATCTCTGAAAGCGACCAAAAACATTGGTTTTGTAGAGCGTTTGTTACATTCTGTATGTTTGTGACGATTTCAATCAAGGTCACAAAATTATTACTGCAAAAACTAGTGTCTCAACCTTATTCTATCAAACACTTTCACTCTATTAAGTTTCTTAAATTTTACAGTGAGTACAGTTCTCTTTAAGTTAATATGGACGGAGTTTCCAGGGTCTGGGATATTAACTGTGTCTAACGCCGCTTAATCTGGGTCTATAGGGGCTGTCTACTCATCGTGTTGAATGTATCGCCCGCCACGTTGGATATAAGAACAGCTCCAATCAAAGCTTAACTCGACAACATATATACCATCATCACTGAAACTTGTCATCAACTGACTACTGCCCTTTCCATGAATCCATCTTAAATTCTTACTGTATATACTTTCTTAATTCTTTGGTGGTTTGTGTTTTATGTTGTCTTGGAAATTGATCTTGCGATTAATGCACCCAAAACGTCCATTTTGATCGACGGGTGATGTACTAACATCTGTTCTGATGTCTTCATTCACTTCTTTTCAACAAGCCTACGCCTGGAGTAGAAAGCATTTAAACCTACTTCAGTGCTATATATACAATTATGAGGGTTTATATTGAGGAATGGACCAATGTTAAATAGCAAAGCTTCCATACAATTGGCCATTCAGAATACTTGCTACCTAAATAACTATGCTTAATGACTTAAACCCTCATTTTCACACTTGTATAAATACATTTCTTGTGTGTATAAAAGACAATCCGGAAATATGATTGCCCAACATCTCACGTTAATATGCCCGATGGACATACAGGCATTCAGACCACGTCCCAATACGGAATACTCTGAAATTAGGCCAGGTTACTTCGTGCATAAAGATTGAGATTTAATATATTTCCTAGCTGTGTTAAACACATTATTAACAGGACAGTGATTTACAAACAGCCAATCTTCGCACTATATAAATATTTACGCAAAATAAATTAATGGTAATTTGAAATTCTAGTCGAATATCCAAAATATACAAGCAAAAACAAAAGTTATCCCAGGTTTCCCTTTATTTGTTAATTCATTTAAATTAAATTTATAGAATGGAGCTCCATTCGATAAGATAACTCCGGATAACGGATCCACTGTGATGACTGGTATCTGGGTGTCAAAAACACTATGAAGTCTGTACACCGTCTTTTCTCTCTTTTGAAACCAATAACCAGAGAAAATTATAGTCAATTCCTAAATTTTGTTCAATCTTAAATATTCATGTGCTATTTTATTTATCTCACAGCAGAACCATACATCAATTTTAGAGCAATATTCTTTGAATTACAAGTATGTTATGACAATTGTCTATCCATCAGTGAAACGACAGAAGGGTTTGTTGTTAATTGCATTGAGATACTATTTGTGAGAAGAGAAAACACACAAGTAGCGTGGGCTTTTATATTATAAATGACATCTTATAAACAATTCATTAAGCCGAGCTACTATGGTAGAGTGAGTGTTTCCATAAGGCGCCAGGAATGTAGTTTAGTCTCCAGCTGAGTTATTATAAGACAATAAAACTGATATTCTTAGATTGTGTATATATTCAATTGCGTAAACCTCAACTTCAGGGAAAAGACCAGCTAATGCTCGCTTTGACATTAGTCATATGTGTCTAGGTGGGGCAGCCCGTCACAGATCTTTGGCATGGCGTTTGTATGAGCTCTATAAAACAAATGTGGACCAGTCTGCTACCATGAGATCTTGCAGTCGTCGTACCATAACCACCACAGAAGGCACGTCGAAATTTTACAACCCTAAGCGAGCAAACAAAGCAAATGTACAAGTTGTAGTCACGCCAGACATGCCTTGGAATGATCCATCTCAGGAGCAAGTGAACGGAGAAAAAAAATATCCAAACAAAGAAACAATTAAGGCATTGTCGCATTCTTAAATACTAACACACAAGCAAAAAACTGTAACCTTGAAAGAATATCTCCAAGGTAGCGTATAGTGAATGCATCCATTTAGATGCTTCATAACGGTATCCGTACTCTATAAAAGCAAAAATAAAACTAGATCTGTAAGCGGACAAAACTGGAAGCATGGGGATAAACCTATACTATAAAACAATCAGGCAGACCCACTAGATGTTATGATTCATAGAATTGTGCTAAGAATTCATATACATTTAAACATTTAAAGCTGCAAAATACATTTCCCGCATGTCTCCAACTCAGGGCGATATATATATTGTTTCTGAGATTCTTAAGAAATTCTTAAGAAGTAAGAAACAGTAATTAGGGGTTAAGTGTTGTTTTTATTTTTAAAATGTTGAGAAATATCACAGTATTTGGCTACTATTAGGGCCTACTCTTAAGCTTTAAGAAATTCTTACAAATCTTTATGAATAGCAGTCCATGGTCAGTTCCAGTGTGCGCTCGAATCCTGCTGGCTGGGCTTTGCGAAGGTTTGTCAGTAGGTCGGTGGTGTACTCTAAGCACTGGACACTTGCAACCTTAAACTGTCGTAGAAGTGAAGGTCTTGAATGCTGCGTTACACACATTATCCGATCAATAACAAGCGCAGGGTTGGTATTGTTCAAGGGGGAATTACTCCATTGCATTGCTCAGGCGGATTTGGTGTCCTCTTGCAGGGTTGTCGCTCTTGTCATCGATACTTTACCTCCGTCTAAATCGTGCATATGAACACTTTGATACCATTACACCAACCGAATAAGGGCAAGGCTGGGGTGTTCAAGGCTTTGAGGTTTTATGCCAGATATGAGTGTATTCTACATGTCGTTAGATAGATGGAAAGATACATTGTACATGTGGACATCATGTCCTTCAGCCCTTAGGGGAAAATGATAGAACTCGTGGGAAGGGTTTTTTTTTTTTTTGGGGGGGGGGGGGGGAACGTTCAAAATATTAAAATAATAATCTGAAATTTTAAAAACACTGTCGGTTATTAAGATTATAGACTAATCCAGATGATGTCACCCTGCAGTTTTCAATTTTCCACAGATTCCCGGATCTATGCGTATATGGCATCAAAAGCATGAAGTGGGTTTGACACATCATCGGTCAACGTTGAGCAATAACAGCTGTAATATTGAGCACTTACAGTTGTAATGTTGAGCACTAGCAGTTTTAATGTTAAGAACTAACAGTTGTAATGTTTAGCACTAACAGCTGTAATGCTGAGCACTAGCAGCTATAATGCTGAGTATTAACAATTGTAATGTGAAACAATAACGGTTGGTATGTTGAACACTAACGGTTATGATGTTGAGCATTAACGGTTGTAATCTTGAGCAATAAAAGTTGTAATGTTGAGCACTAGCAGCTATAATATTGAGCGGTTATGATGTTGAGCATTAACGGTTGTAAACTTGAGCAATAACAGTTGTAATGTTAAGCACTAAGAGATGTAATTTTGAGCAACAAAAGTTGTAATGTTGAGCACTAAGAGATGTAATGTTGAGCAATAAAAGTTGTAATGTTGAGCACTAAGAGATGTAATGTTGAGCAATAAAAGTTGTAATGTTGAGCACTAAGAGATGTAATGTTGAGTAATAAAAGTTGTAATGTTGAGCACTAAGAGATGTAATGTTGAGCATTAACATTACTACTTTTCTGTGCAAACAATAGCAGTACTTTATAAAGTAGCACAAGCCTTCCTGGTGAACTTTTCCAATAAAATGCGTAATTAGAATATTCTTTAAAAATTTTGCGCTTCTCGATCAATACAACAGACAAATATTGTTAGATATTTATACAAAATTTTCAGACATTACAACCTTAAAACGTGTCAACAGTTTTATCTGATACGCGCTCTTAAACTGAATTTTGGTTTGTTCAAACAAATTTTATACGTGAAAAATTTTACCTGCTCTATGTGTTGCAAACACTTCTGGGTTACAAAATAATTACATTTTTAAAGAATTATTTTTATCACCGTATGTAAGGGTAAAAAAATTCAGGAACCTTTACATTTTGGATGTTTCTTGTTTAAACGTTATAACTCCTGCTGAGTTAAAACACTGAGACTTGATTTTCCATTCTACACTTGTGAACATATCGGATAACTCTACCAGAACAAACAATACTGACAAGGTAGTCACGTGTCGTTCGTCACGTGAGTTTATATTTAGCTGAGAAATTGTATATCTTAATTACAAAATAACACTGACAGCTGCATCATGTATTACAGCTCGTAGACTTAATCGCCTCAGAGAAATGAATCCTTCCGATTTAAAACAAAGATAACTCCAGCAGTATGGTTATACATGTATTATTAATATATATTTTATATATTTAATTATCTATAATGATTGTTAAATTTTCAAACATACTGAAGCATATGAGAGTCACTGGATGTATGTTATAAATTTTGTAGGGAGCATTTTAGCTGATATTTGACTAGGTGCAGATCTACTGCAAGCAAATGAAGTTTGGAGCCACGGAACAGGTTAGGTTATTAACATGACAATGATACATGAAGTATCAACCATCAGGACATATAAAGAGCAAAATACTTTTATTAAATTATTAAAAATATTTTGTATACAACAAGTTGTTTGAAAATATCTTAAAAGTATATATTTAATTACCGCGCAGAATGGCGATAAAGGTCTAATGGCTTTATTGTACTTAACCGGGTCCACACCGAAAATGTCTAGGTAGAAGCCTGTGGTTAAAGGGTTAAGGTTCAATTGTTTTCACTGGGGGATACAATCAAAGCAAGACATAGTTCTCAGTAGCTTTATAACATTAAATTACTACAGCAATGGTTCATGGGGTTCCTTTAATCCAGTATATTCAAATATAAATTTCATTCATGGGTACAAAACATTAGCTTGTTTTAAAACTGAATAGTTTGCTATTTTTACCAGTTCCAAGAAAGTGACATCTATAGGCCCACAACTTTACGACTTTGCGACTTTAAAACATACCACGGTATGTGATAGCCATTTAAGCCAATGTCCAGTTGTTAAACGAGCCATGGCTATGTGTAACAGAGCCTGAAACTCTACACCCGTATTTATGAAACCAGCGTACTGTGATACTTGAGCTAATTTAACTTAATGACTTGGATTGGTCTTCTGAATGTAGACGTTATCATTAGAAAGGCGTCGCACGGCAGATTGGCCTGCCCTCAGTACCGACACTCTGTGGAAAGATAACAGGATTTATGAGTTTAGTGGATGCCCAGAGAGATGCATCAAATGCGGCGAGGGACCACCGTTATACTTCATAGGCCTACGCTGCCAATTCTTAAGCCACAAATGCAGAGCAGCAAGCATTTTAACTGGTACAATAAAAGTTTGGAACGCCTCTATAGCTGCTAGGATCCGCGGCTGTGATATGAAATGAATGAGGGTAGACTCTGTTCCGAGTGCTCGCTGTTTAACGGCCTCCAAGCAAGCATGGCCACCGCGTTCAAAAACTGGATAGCTTTCGGTTTCTGTCTCCTGTTGACAAACCTGCTCACAAAGCATGTGACCTGTCAGCCAGTGATTACTGAGGAGTTTTTATACGCCGAACATTGCCACAGTTCGTCCTCTTCTAACGAACAATTACGTAAACATATAGACCTCATAATGGACGAGTTACAGCGACAAAATCAAGAAAATATCCTTCTTAAAGAGGAAGTGGAAGGTCTTAAGTTGAAACACAAAGAACAAAAGTTGCTGTTGACTCAGCTAACGAGTACTATGGGAGAACTGGTGAAGAAAATTAAACTTGGACAGAGAAGTTGCACTTGTAGTACCCCGCAAGAGGAGCACCATACAGTGCATGTATTGTCCGAGAAGGCAGCAGAAATAGAGCCACCAGATTCTGCACCATCTACTTCTAGTACACTGGAGAATGTCCAGACATCCCCTATATCCAACACAGCTGTATCACCGGAAGCCAATTCTAAACCAGACAAGCTGGTCCAGACTTCTCAGGTATCTGTGACACCGGCAGGCGTACCCTCAACGCTCACAACACCTGAGCAAGTCAAGACATCACGGACACCGCTGACGACAGGTGTGCCACAAGTAATGCACTCACAGGATTCCTTACAAACCACTGACACAACATCCGAAGACGAGACTGTGACGGAACAGGGAGTGTCGTCAGGTTATGTGGCCGTTTACCCAAGAGGTAAGGTATTTGATAGTCGTCTGAAATACAGACAAGAAAATTTCTCAGTAACAGTTTTGAAATGTAACGAGTCCCAGTATCAGTATATTTATATCATGGCACTTTTTTAAATAATAAGAATGAACATTTAACAGAATGACATTCTAGTATCACAATTTTATCGTTAACATTTTATCGGAGTTTTACTCCGTCCACGAAATGTTAAGAAGTTCTTCTTAACATAACTAAAATCTGACCAATGGTTTTCTTTGTCGGGCTACCAACCTTGTTTTGCATGTCTATGTACGGAATTCCTGTCATTGGCTGTGTCGATGGTAATTAAGGAGTCTTGTGGTCATCGATCTAGAAAAAACTTTCCGATTGTCGATCGCTACGCGATCACCAAATTTCTCGCTAGGTTCTGTATTAATTAAGAAAAGGTGTTCCTGTCTATTTAGGGTGGGGGTGGATCGTGTGTATGTACGCACTTTGACTAATTTAACAAAGCAGATATAGACATTGTGTATAGTACGGGTATATTTGCCATTCTGTTTTGCCACACTCATTGAGACTAGCAGCAGCTGTGATCCGTACAAATGGCTGCCTATACATTCCTTATGGAAAAACAACTGGCGTTAACTCATACACAGAGCATTTGTGAGATACGATCAGTGTGAAAGTGCTCGCTGTATACACGGCCCACTTGGCACATACCAGGCGTGTTACATCACCGAGAGCAGGGTGCTGGGGCTGACACTTCAGCAAGGCTGGTCTGTAAATCACAGCTGCACCCTTGTCTGGAGGGGAGCAATAATCTCAGATAAACAGCATGTGTTATTCCACTATCCAGATAACGGACCCAGCAGAAATCAGAAATATAGATAATGTTAACGATCACCAGACATAAAGCATTAAAAGGAAAGATAACTTTACACCTTTTGAACTGTATAGGTGATATGTGTGAGTTTTGCTCATTTTTAAAATGTATACGCTTCTGTAAGGACGTTTTTCTCTGAACTCTTTGTCACATAAATTCTGAACATAGACAAGATTCGACTTTTTATGTATCTGATATGACAAATAACTGATGTTTTCTCCCGCTGTATATAAATACGGTATATCTCTTGCTTCAAACATCTGTGGTTTCTATCCCACATATGCTTTGTTATACATCAGCGTATGCTCTGCATCACCTCAAGCAAACCTGTAATATATTACCATATGCTGTATAGTTGTACTAGTAAACGGTTTCCATTGCTAAAAGAATACACGTAGATAAAAAAAACGCGTTACTTACATCATTATAGACTTCTAGTATATTGGTCAATTATTATTTCAAAAAACGTCTGCAGTTCTTGATGAAGTTTTGCATACATGATGCTTGTTTGTAAACCAATGGATTAAAAAGCGACACTTTCGACACAGGGCCAAACTTTCCAGGATTTGGATCAGGAATCTGAAACTACACACATTCAATGTATTACAACTCAACAGAGCCGAATGATACAAAGCATTTATTCTATGTCTTCAAGGCTGTCAGAATGGATCAATCCTTGTTACTGATGCAATGATGGATCGTCGATGGGCCTGGTACTTGAGAAGATGGACTGTTATCTGTACAGCAGATCCGTCAGTCGACTCCGCATCAGATCGTAACAGAGATGGGTACAAATGACGCGCCCATACGGAAACTCCCAACGGGCACGGTACTAGCAGAGCCTTCAGTAGATTGCAGAAGATGGTGGAGACACAGCGTTGCCGGTGCCAAGACGTTATAGATGGCTGTTAGCATTGTTCCTAGCGATAACGTGATGGAGAGGCCGACCGCCAACTAGTGGAAACCTCACATACTTGTTGCTCAAGCGTGCACAGCTATCTATAGCCAAACATCTGCCATCGCGCTGCATATTTCTCACAGCATGATTTGAATAAGTATTGAGAATTCCATGTAGTAATCAGTGTATACTGAGAACCGAGTCCTGTCACACCAACAGATGCAAATACTGTATAGCTCTGTGGGTTGATCTTAATACAGGGGTGAATTCTACGACCCGTCGCATGCAAAAAATGTCATTTCATCCCTTGATTGCATATGTAAGAACAAGGTATAAAAGGACTTCCAATGAATGAACAAGCTGCCTTCAGATAACTGCGGCAGACACACATATGTAAGTACAACAACTTCCAAATGAATGAACACTCTACCTTCAAATAACTGTAGCAGAGACACACATGTAATTACAAAACTGCTGAATGAATGAACACTCTACCTTCAAATAACTGTAGCAGAGACACACACGTAATTACAAAACTGCTGAATGAATGAATACTCTACCTTCAGATAACTGTAGCAGGCACGCATTTGCAATTACCAGGGCTTTGAAATGAATGAACACTCTACCTTCAGATAACTGTGGCAGGCACACATTTGCAATTACAAAGTATAAAAGGGCTTGCAAATGAAGGAACAAGTTACAACCAGTTACATGTTGCCGACACTCGTGGTGGTGGTTCAGTTCCAACACTTTTAAGACAGAATTTTCCACATTCCCTACCTCCACTGTTACTATATATAATGACCTCCTGTCAAAGTAAGCATAAACATGATGTATTATCTTCACTTCTATTATGAAAGTAACATTATCATTACATGTCCGTAAATGCAGGTTCTTTTCGGTTGGAGGCCTTCGTGGCCGAGGGGGTTAGCACGCCAGCACGGCATAATGACTCAGGAGGGTCCCACCAATGCTGTCGCCAAGATTCCAAGTCAAAGCTCATGCTGGCTTCCTCGTCGGCTTTACGTGGGATGGTCTGTCAGCAACCTGCGGATGGTCCTGTGTTCTTACCGGGCTATGTCCAGTTTTCTCCCACCATAATGCTGGCCACCGTCGTTTAAGTGAAATACTCTTTTAAATAAATGAGTTCTGTATTACTACAATACTAATGTGGGTTGCTCTAATAGAAAACTTTCCACTTTTATCGCTTCAGACTGTCAGGACCTCATGTCCTCCAAACCCATGTTTAGTGGCCAGTACACCATCTTCCCTGTTAACGCCTCCAAACCTTTCCGGGTCTACTGCCAGGTGGAGGAAGGCGCCGCCTGGACAGTCATACAGAGACGTGATGGGGGCATGGTGGACTTCTACCGGGACTGGTCCGACTACAAGGCCGGCTTTGGGCGGCTGACCGACGAATTCTGGATCGGGAACGAACATCTTCATCAGCTGACCAGACAAGCGACATACAAGCTGAAAATTGACATGTGGGATTGGGCAGGGGAGTATTACTACGCGGAGAGCAACTTCGTGTACGTGAGCGGCGAGAGTGAATATTACACTCTGTACGCACCTGACAATTATTACGCATACAGCGGGTTTGGTGGAAGCGGACTCCGGGTGCATAGGGGCTCTTTCATGACGTTCGACCATCAGGACCCGTCCATGATCAGTGACAACTGTGCACAGAAATTCCACTGCGGATGGTGGTTCACAACCTGTGTGCGTAATGCTAACCTTAACGGCAGATATTATTCTGGTGGGTATGAAAACATCTCCACTAAATCTCGCAACATTGACGATATATACTGGCACAGTGTTGAACAGTCGCTGAAGAAAGTTGTGATGAGATTGTACAGGACGCAAGATATGCCTAAGAGAGTGAAGGGTTACAGATGAGTATATTAATATTATAGAGGTCTACATTCCACAATGTCCCAATGTCAAGATTGGTGGAACAATCATGGCGGTATCCGTGCATCCTTACAGACACCAATACCGTCCAACGATAAAACAACCTCCTGCAACAGGGTACAGAAGAAGACGGTGTGTCTCAGAGTAAAGTTATTAGCAGTACTGTATCCTTCAGTTGCAACTAAATGGCAAATAGAAGTTGGAACCGTTTGTCTTTCAAGGAACGCCTCAAACTAGAATAGTTCAAAAAGAATTGCGTGTAATAACACTTCCATAAAAAAAACAGGCCATTAGCGCTCCAAACTTCAAGGGCAAAAAAAAAAAAAAAAAAACTTCATTGAGATGACCTTTCTGTGAATGTGGACCTTCGATGAACTTTTCCTGTCATAAGCACATACTATGTATTAAAGAAAACACAACTGTATTTATACAACCAACACTTCTTTTCACTACATGTACTAAGCCAATTACAGTAAAGGCTTACCATTTTAAATAATGAATGAAAAAGAACATAGTACCGGGTAAAACATTATTTACTCCTATTGAATAATCCAACGACAGCTTCACGGGATATACACTGACCTTTCTAACACACAAATTGTACCACAGAGCTCCTTTTCTATGGCTTGGCCCATTTTGATCTTGTGAAGTGTACTTTACATTGACATAAATTTAAATTACATTATCTGAAGCAACCTATACAGATCCCAACAAAATTTTGTTTAAACAAAGAGTTTCCATCCTTAACATGCATAATATATATTATCTTATTTGTCCCTCGAGATATAGCTGCTTAAAAAGTCAAAACTTCATAGAAACGAGCTAGAGTGATTTCACATACAGTAGTAAACTTGAGATAAGCAGAAAAGCAATTTACAGATCTTCTTTGTTAGGTTTAGAGCAATTTCTTCTCCCACATGAAATAATGAACAAGAGAAAACCACTGAAAGTGTTTTCTGATGAAATCGGCTTTTAACAACTCCGAATTGAGAAATATTTTTTACATTTTATTTTACATAAAAGAAACTTCAAAGTTATTATTACCAAATTTATCACACATTACATAAATATCACCAAAATATAGATTTAAAAAGGTGGATAATGGTACTGCTTCTGGTAGTCAAAGTATCGCGTCCTTAAAAAGATCATGACCCTCACCATGTGAAATCATCCAGGCTCATTTCAAAATACAATCAAAAATAACTGTACCATAAAGCTCTTTTATTAAACACTGGTGTACCAAAGTGTTCTTGTCCTAACATTATTATGCTATTTCCATTATAAAATGCTTAAAACTGACATGCTGTCATCTAGAGGGAACTTTCAGAGGTAAAATTATAATTTTCAAGTTTATCATACTTTGGAAGGAGCAAATTCTCCACAGGCCGAATTCTTGACTTATTCTTGAAAAGCTAACTCTGGTACAATAGCGTGATGCAATCAGTGGTTGAGCAGGGCTCAGTTTAAACACGTCAGATCTATTTAAGGAATTCCTTGTTCTTTCAGTTCGCTGTGCTTACATCCTGTACATCAGTTCCTCCATATGTACATCAGTTATTCCTCTTCATGTAATTACGTTTTCTGAAGTGTTAAAATACTTTGTACAACATCCGTTTTCATTATTATGCATTTAACAGCTTGCTCAAGGCATAAAGTTAACAAACATGTATTCGGGCTTGTAACTTGTAACATAGATTTCGATGAAAATTTGTAGAAAACTTCTGAACTGGACTAATATATATCAAATAGCGAAAGGAAAGTTTTCTTTTAGTGGAGTAGCTCATACCAATCCAACAATGCTTCCAGTTGCCATGGAAATATGCAGTGCAGTCTGCATTTAAATCTTGGCCAGCAAAAGCTATCAACCTGGTTAACTGAAACCATGAACACACTTAACAATAATATAATAAATATTCCGAATCTCTACAATTCCCTGTTGCACAATCCATGTCAGTTGAAGGCTAACAATATTTTGCGTATATCTCTGGAGTCCGCAGATGAGGTCATTGATTTCCTAGCCAAATGGCCTGTGAGCAGTATCAGAGCCCTGAAGCTACAAACCCAGACACCATTAATGATGGTGTTTCTATTAGAGCTTTGAAGGTTTCCAGGAACTGAGAGGCCTCTGTATGATCAATCACACGGCCATCATAAGATAGTTGGACAGTCATTAAAGCCTGAGGTTGGCCATCTAACCCCAGCTCTGGCCTGGTGGCGCCCACTGCCAGGATAGCACACTGTGGAGGGTTGATCACTGCTGTGAACTCCTGGATACCAAACATGCCCAGGTTTGAAATACTGAAACAGAAAGCAAAACGATGAACTGATAGAATTCACTGCTACATGGAAATCATATCTATATATTTGTCTATAACATCTACAAATGTGCTTATGTCTGGATCCAGGCAATCAGATTAAAATAAAATATGTATGCATGTACAAGTACGTCTTTAGAGATCAGTATTAATTTAGATGATGACAAATCATCTATATAGCAATAAACATACTTGAGAAAGTGCATCAGTGTGACAATTTCTATTTTGTACTGAGCTGCTGGCAGACATATAAGAATTCTGCAGGTGATGATGGATGATTGTTAAAGACTCTCCCTTTATCAATGGTCAAGGGGAGAATGTGAAAAGGTCAACAACAGAGGGAACACACAATCATCCACAGGTTGCTGACAGACCTTCCCACATACAGCCATATTAAGGAATTCATTCATCAGGTAACAGAGTGGTATAAAATGAAGAACAAATTCACACAAATACACAACATTAATGATAACAGATTTATTCAGACCATCGCACTGTTTTGTAGAAGCATGTGACTGTCAAAGGGATACATCTCTGGCACATCTTACCTGAATGATCCACCTTGGTATTCATGGGGTTTGAGTTTACCTATCCTAGCTCTTCCTGCCATTTCCTTTATGAAAACAAACAATATCCACATGATGTATAAATAAATTTTGTTTGTATGGGCTTTGTGGTTTTGTACCACACAGCCATACACTGGATATCACTGATTCTAATACTACAGACTAAATATAAGTTATGAAGTTTGTTTTTTACTGTAAATAATATGCGCACAGGGCAGTGGAACACAGCCATCACATTATTGTGCTTTATATGCTTGTAAAAGTGCAGCTGAGATATTCTGAGGTATCACCCATAACATTTACTGTAAAACTGCTTGAACCGTTGTTGGACACCCACAGTTGGAGTAAGACATTACATGCTCTTCTGTGCTACCAATACATGATAAAACTACAAAATTCCGGAACAAATAATGTGATTTTCAACATCTAAGCACCGAAACTCTGGCACTGAACTGAATGCACCTCGACTATTTAGAAAAACAGACAAAAAAAAACAAAAAAAAGACCAAGGTCAAAAGAAAACAATTCTACTAATTGACAAGACTTAGGCTCACCATCTCCCAACAAATGGAAGCAAATCTTGCAACTCATAGAACAGCAGGGCCCTCTGCTTTGCTGAATGACAATACTGACAGATTATTCATAATCATTTGTGTTGTTATAGAAATTAATGGCATTGTCATTAAAGTAGGTAAGGGGCACTAATGTTCCAAGAGATGCACGTTTTTTTTTCAATCACATATGGCTTGTATTACCAAATCCAAATTTTACAACTTGGAGATTTTCAAGTGTTCATCTATCAGAAGCAGATGCTGTCCAACTTCAGTTCCAGCCATGGGTATTATGATCTTGTGGGATACTGTCTGTGCATGCTAGCCTTTATAGTTATTAAAACGTCCACTACAAAAGCTGTATATCACAACACAAGACAGTGTGCTATATTCCATTAAAAACAGTATAACTTCAAAGCATATATGGGTTCGATCCCATTCTCAAGCAGAGGATTTACAACACTGCTCTGGTTCCATAATTCCACACAAGTATTTAATGGCAAGAAACAGTTGATGGTGTTCTCTTATGGTCTTGCAAGGAATTCTTTGATCACTATCAATATGATGTGAGTCCCACATCAGAGAGTTCACCAGTCCCTAAAGGATAGAGGTTTACTCTTGGCACTGCAGTTTCATAAAAATTGCCATCATTGTATATTAAATATAGCATTCTAAAGTATTTATTTATTTATTTGATTGGTTTTTTTATGCCGTACTCAAGAATATTTCACTTACACAAAAGCAGACAGCATTATGGTGGGAGGAAACCAGGTAGAGCCCAGTGGAAGCCCACCACCATCCGCAGGTTGCTGGAAGACCTTCCCGCATACAGCCACATTAGAATACAACAACTGAATAACCAATAAATAAAGTCCCAATTTACCTTGACAGTGTTAGAAATGTCATCAACTCCTAAGAAGGGTGCATTCTTGACAATTGGGGTGATCAGACCATTTTCTGTAGCCACAGCCACTGATATATCCACAGTGTTTGACGACTGTGCATTATCTCCCTGCCACACTGAATTAACTCTGGGGTTGCGCTGAAAATAAAAAATGCCAGATTTAACATTACAACTCTGACAATTTACTGCACTCAATCAACTCCACGTAAATGTGAAGATACATATATCTTTTCATAGATCATAATGATTTTGATTATTTGATTTGATTGGTGTTTTATGCCATACTCAAGAATATTTCACTTATACAATGGCGGCCAGCATTATGGTGGAAGGAACCCACAACCACCCGTAGGTTGTTGGGAAACTTTCCCACTTAAGATAATAATGAAGTAAAGTTTATACACATATTAAATTATTTCAAAGGTGATCATGTTGATTAGAGATTGTTTCATGTCAGAAAAATCAAAGCAAAATTTGAAGTCAGTGTATCAAAAGAAAAGAGTATTATAAAACCCTGTGACACTTATGCTGAGAGGTATTATTATGGGAAGTAATTCTTACCTGCAGGCCAATGGCTGCTGCCTTAATGATGAAGTCATTGACCGAAACCTTTACATCTTCTTCTGCAACAAAATAAACCAGAACATAAGTTAATTTTAAGTTAAAAAATTTGCTGGATATCTGGAAGAAAATACATTGCATTCTCATAATAAGTAATCAGTTTTTGAGTAATTAAACTGAGAGACTTTCAGTTCTTTAAATACAGCAATATACAGGTTAAGTTTCAAAACTGCATATCAAAATTTGAGCCAAAGGAAAAAAACAACAACACATTTATCAATGATAAAATGAACAAGCCAGGCTAAACAGATTTTGCTTATTGACCCACTATCTGTCCCAATAACACTTACTTTTGAGTTGTTTGCGTAGCCGAGATATTTTCCCCATATCACAAGAAATACTGGCATATGTATGCGGTACACCAGACTGTAACAAGATGTTATTAACATTTAACATTATGATGTCATCATTTTATCTTTATCAAAGATCATCCTTATCAAAGAAAACAATGAAAACAAATGCTCATGTTCAGGCCTTTAAAGAATCACAAATATGTATTAAGTACCACAGAGAAGAAAATAGATTCATATACTCAGACACACATTTACCCTAATACATACAAGTTGTACACATGTCTTATACTTGAATAGTCAGTCATAATAACAGTTACGGTATACACAAGGGAATCTGATTTATCTACAGTGAGATTACACCAAGAAAGAATACACAAAGTTTAGTGTCTGAATAAAAATTCCCGGTATTTTGCATAGATATTTCTATATTCTGTTCATTAAAAAATAACTGTTGCTGTTGCACCAAAATCTTTTGATTGTGGGATTCATTATATCATTTCTCATACCTCCATGCATCAAAAATTATTCTTGCAATGTTGTAATTCTTCAACCATTTCACATGATTGTTTATTTAAGCATATTCTGAGGCATTTTTCTGAGTTGATTGATAAAATTATATTTTTCGTGAAGTCTAGAAACTGGGCAATCCAACCATGGTAGTTTTTAGTCCAAAACAAAATTTTAAAATGTGCATAAATTGCACTGAAAATTACACTTTCATATGTGAAAAGGTTGAAGAAATAGGGTGTGTCACAGACGCTTTTGTGACAAGGGAGGTAATTCAGTGGAGGACTGCTGATGGTTAGAGCTCTTCAGATCTCTTCACCTAGCATTGCTGGGTATTTATAATGCAATTCAAGACAAATATAATACATTACTCTGGAGGCCTGGCATATCTCACCTTGGACTGAGTGAGTCGCTTAGCTATGGTTTTCCTCATATTGGAATGGGGTATATCTACATAAGTCTCCCCTGGCTTGAGGGCAGGTTTCGATGCGGGACTGAGGGAAGAACTGGGCAAAGGGCTGGCAGCTTGGGAGGATGGTCCACCTGGTGCTGGGGAGTCCAGAGCAACTTTGTTCAATGCTTTGCTTTTAATGTGCTGCAGTACATCACTGGAATACAAGAAACAAGAGATTAGTTATGGGCTGATTCAACATTACTAATTTATACAGTTACATTTAAATAAACTTCTGTGATGCACATTTTGCACTCATTCTTAGTTAGCATTTTAAGTGAAATTTTGGAAGATAAAAATGGTCCTCACCCCTTTACAATGCGTCCATGCGGTCCCGAGGGCTGGATGTCAGACGATTTTATTCCAAACTCCTCTAAAAGTTTGCGCACAGATGGGCCATAAGATGAACTGACAAAATAATTTGGTAAAGTTAATACAACTAAAAATCTGGTTATCTAAAAAAAATGTGAAACTTACTGGTGCTTCATTTGTGGAATAAGACTTGCTACTATGACATGTCGCTTATCAGCTATTGTAAACATGCCTACATGAACATGCCTATATGTTTAAATGCTGAAAATGTAAATACATGAACATAGTGTTCAAACAACAAAATATTTCCTCTCCGGCCTTACGTGCAAAGGTCTACTAGCAACCTGCAGATGGTCGTGGGTTCCCCCCGGGTTCTGCCTGGTTTCCTCCCACCATAATACTGGCTGCCGCCGTATAAGTGAAATACTCTTGAGTACAGTGTAAAACACCAATCCAATAAAATATATAAACAAGTAAACAGCACAATATCTTGAATATCATGGATTTATCAGAGCCATCTAAAAAGCTGTTCCTATTTTCAGCAAAGCCTACCGAACTTTTCAGTCTTTTCTAAATTTTACTGTGAAACTTTCCTTGCTATAAAGAATTTATTGAAGTACAGAATGATATCTGCTTCCACTTTATTATTAAGGGGACATTTAAATTGACATCAGAGTCTAGACTGTATACCTGGTCTGCCCACTCTGGCTGGCAGTTGCGGATGCCCCTGTCTGAGCTGCTGGTGTGACTGATGATGATGATTCAGAACTAGATGGGGATTGTGTAGCTGTCACCTCAGGTATCTCCACAGATTTCCAGTCCTCCCCTTCCTCTGCCAGCACCCCAATCAGCTGGCCCACAGGGATTTGAGCCCCAGTTCCTGCAGGTACCTACAACCAAAAGATACATGTACTGACATACCATACTGGCATTTCATTATCATGTAGGACCTCTGAACAAAAGAATGTCGTGGTCCAGAGAACATGGTGAACAGTACACTCCAGGAGTGAGCATGACATGCTTTTGTCCACTGAAAGTCACCTTCATGTATACTGACCAATGCCAGTCCACCTTCAAAGTTGTCAGTCCAACTTCAAAGAATATACAGTTGTTTTCTTTCTTTCACAAATAAAATACACAGAAATAAATTGAAATGCATGCAAGGCAAGTTTGATGTGAATTTGACGTATAAAAGTTGTAGAGGTAAACATTACCTTTGTTTGATATTAAACATCTACAATACACAGTGTATTGTACTGTGTTTCCAGTAAACTCAAATTTTAGTACATGTTTAATGGGCTTTAAATTGAGCTGCTACATGTACACCTACATGTAATGTTGATAGTAGGATACTTATTTTAACAGAAATCTTCATTAGGCAGATCAATGGACATTTGGCTTTAAGACTGGTAATTTCCCTGGTAATTTTCAAAGTTACAATCTGAATTTGGCTAGGACTTTCACAAACTAAATAATAATACTGACATTTAAAATACAATTATATACAATCATAGAATAATATTTTAATACTTTTAATTTTTAAATTGCTTGGGGCAACATACAGGCAAAACAACTGTATTGATTTCTAAAATATTACATAAACTTAGAATAGCATTCATCATCACAAACCACTTCCTGTGGTTTAGAACTGACCAGGATCTTAGCAAGAACTCCATCTTCATCTGCCTCCATTTCCATGTCAGCTTTGTCCGTTTCCATCACCAGCAAAACATCACCTGCCTTGACTTCCTCTCCTAGAATGACAGTATGTGAATAATTGTAATATTTATTCTCCAAGGGAAGCTAAAATACACCTCTGATGACAAATGTGAACAGCTATTTTAGTTGTTTGTTTTTTTATTTGCTTGGTGGTATAACATTGATTTCAACATTGCAATGTTTAACTCACCAAAATTAGCTCCATCACAATAGACATATGTGTACCTCTTTTGAACAGCTCAGTTAGGATAAGATTAAAGTTTTATATTTAATTGGGAAATCAATGAGTAATAATGACATACATTACAAGTATCTCAAAAATGAAGGCTAAACGAAGGTATGCTTACACATCATAGGCTTATAACTCAAACTTCACAGTTTAGTTTCAAATAGAGAAATAACACATGGCACTAAAATAAATTTCGCTTTACAGCATGAAAAACATTTGCCCTTATAAGTCGTATTCAGGTAGCACAATATACAGGTGTAATACCTTCCTGTTTTATCCACTTTTTTATGACCCCTTCTGTCATAGTCGGAGAAAGGCTTGGCATCTTAATTTCAACTGGATCTGCAAGATAACAAACAAATAGCATTGGCACTTGACTTGAAATACCTACAATGAAAACATTTCCGTGCTCTTATAGATTAGAAAGATATTATACGAAACAACTGAAAAGATTACAGAGAAGTTGGAGACTGTAGGCTTTCAACATGTTACTTCTGACATCTTTGGTCATGTGTCAAACCCTCGGGTCAACAGACAATTATTAAGAATCAAGCAATAACACCTTGAGTTGACAGGCAAACAGTACTCACAATGAGCAGCACTGTATGGTGCTATCAAAGTGCTGAACATCATGAGTTTGATGCTGCTATCAAAGTGCTGAACATCATGAGTTTGATGCTGCTTGCAGCTGATGGACTGTATTGCTTATTTACTGTACTTTGAAGCTGTTGATTCTGATGAGAACTTACAGCAGATATTATGTCTAAAGGCATGTTGCAGATTCGGTGACAAAATTTCAGACCGCCTTTTAAATAGCAAAGCTCCAATTACTGTGCCCCAAGTTCCCATTCTGAGTGATGCATTTTCGCCTTTCTTTCATTGGTAAGTCATATTTCCCAGGGGAACCCATAACCCCTTGACAGGTACATCTACATGTACCTCCCTTGACGGGTAATTAACCTCCTACAGTATTTTATTTATTTATTTATTGATTGGTGTTTTACTTCATACTCAGGAATGTTTCACTTATATGACAGCAGCCAGCATTATGGTGACAGGAAACTGAGCAGAGCCCTCCTGCAGTAAAAACCACAGTAGAGCAGCCAAAAACTTGGTCCAAATATTCTGGCTAGAGCTTGCATCACATATAAAGCCTGACGGCATAAAACAGTTCTACTTAGAAGTCACTCCATTTAAAATTATTAAGACTTGTGTGATGTAAGCAGTCCGTGTACACACAATGGCAGGTACACGTCAATCACGAATGGAGAACAGGTGTTGAGGATTTCGTTCGTCAAAATGCTGTCCAAACTGGCAAGCAGTAACTATGAACAAGGAGAGAACGGCTGCAAGTGCAGGTGAAACAAGAAGATGACGTGGCTAATTTAGCACAAGCAATGTTGTTTGGAAACTCCTAATGATTATAATTAAGCGACAAAAGACTCCAACTCCTTTTCTTATATTGGTCTGGCGTCATTAGAGTCTCAATGTTATCAGTGTTAATTCCATACTCAACAAAGGTTCAGGCCTTTGTTATCGAATAACTTACAACAGCCTAAAGACCTGCTTTCCGATCCCACTACACCACCACCATATGCCACCACAGATTTATTATAGCCATTAAGGTTTCCACTGCACACGCTCCTAGGCTGTGGCCACCATCTTCCTACTGCTCCACTATGAAGCAGGACATGTATGTAGGCCTACATATAGTTGCTCAATATGGCCGTCACGTCATAGAAGAAAGTACCGTGGAAGCCTTCATGGCTATAACAAATATATTCTAAAGCGAGAAGGGACATATGATGGCAGTGCCATGAATGCGGAAATCAAGTCTTTAGGTTGGTGTCTTTTATTTACATGAGACTTGTTCAATTACAAAGAGAATCGGCATGGACCTTTGCTGAGTATGAAATTAATACTGCTAGCATGGAGACTCCAATGACGCAAGGCCAATGTAAGAAAAGGAGCTGGAGTCTTTCCAGGCTAGTCAAAAGCAAGAGTAGTGAGCACGAGGTTCTAAACTTCATGACCTAAAAGTAAAAGCATTTAGATGACAGAAACTTGGACTGAAGTTATTGAACTAATGACCTCTGTCCATACTAGCACAACAACCATATCCAATCTTGATATTTATGAGGTGACATAACTAATGCCTGTCTGTCCGTAACATTTGTTGTGAAATGAATGTATTATGTCTGACCTCAAATGCAATCCTGCAGCTAATAAGTTACAGTCTGACATGACAAATGTGCACACACTGTCACAGCTGTGGACCATGTGTTGTTGTTGTTTCCAAATTCATACTCAATGACAAACAACCGCATACTCACTACAGCGTTTACTGTGTAAATGGAAATGTCTTGAGATTTCCACAGGACATCTGTAGACTGGAGGAGTAACATTTAAACATTTTACTACGTTTACTAGCCTTGTGCTCGACCGCAGAAAATTCCCTGACATTTTCGCCCCACAGGCTGTTTCGAGCAGACGAACCTCGCACTCTCACGCTTCAAACGAGAACTACAAAGAGTGTCAAACTGCACGCAGTGTTGCAGTCTTTACAAAACCACTGCTGCCATACATCGCATTGAACAAGTATGCCTATTTAGGGTGACAGAAAATAATCCAATTTTTTTTCCATCATGTTATTTATTTATTTAGAAAAGGGTATGCGTATGTGGTCATGAATGTAAGTCCAGGCCTACATGCCTGGTGTCAAAACATATGTATGTCGTCATTTATATTGATCATCTATAATTTTAACTTAGACATTAAATAACCCACAGACATGCACAATCAATATTATCTTGTGTCCTTATTTTATTTTTATTTACTTATTTATATCAGTTTGCTTATTTATTTACTTATTTATTCTTGTAAGAACATCTGAGAAAAAGGAAACATTTATATGGTCCTCGACATGACATGATTACATAAAAACTAATTGTATTTCAAAAATTGTCCCATGCATGTGTTCATGGCCAACACCCTATTTCATTTTTTCATATTTGTACAAGTATAAACGATATATACAAATGTTAATTAAACAAACAATCACAACTGTCTTCTTGTAAGTTGCTAAGTTACATTTTTTTACAGAACGTATATAGGATAAAGTTAAATGATATTCCCGCAAGACTTTTGTTTTAGCCAAATTCAACGGCTAGTTGAAATACTAAATACTTAGGCCTAATCATGGACCCGTGTTTTTGGAGTGTTGAAATTAATCATCATGCAACTGACAACAAAAAAACAAAAGTATGAGGCAATATAGTTTAATTCATTTTGTTACAAAAAATTATCCAATGCATATGGAAAACCCAAAGAAACGAAAAATTAGACCACTTTCACAGGGGGAATTAATGAACCAGCAAAAGCTGGCAAAAGCTAGCAAATTTAAAAAGAACAATGAGGGATGGGTGGAAGGGGAAAAATAAGAGGTCGACAGGCCTGAGTTACGCCACAGTGGAAATTTCGCTATCAAATGCTTAGGATGGTCAAAGCAGCTGCTTTCAAACCGTACAGGACCATTAGGGGTCATAACAGAGGATGCTGGGGGGTGGGGGGTGGGGGGGGGGGGGGGGTGGGGGTGCTGGACAGTTTGAAATCAGGCATCAGTTATGAATATTTACATGGTTATGGAGGGAATAACTGGTAATGAAAACGATTGCCACCGAGGCGAAACTAAATATATATATATATGACAAAATACTCCCAAACAATACTACATCGAAAGACTATGTACAATATAAACCCAAACGTGCAAGTGCTAAGTTAAGCATTTTGACATGCGCCAAAGTGCTCAGTTGTGTGGTAAGGGAGGCAACTTTTACAAGGGTTGCATTCCGGTTGCAAAGGCGCAAGGTTGAAAAAATGAACGCGGTTATAGTCGACGGAAGGATGGTCACAAACCGGAAATATGCGCAGAAATCCCAAATAGATTGACGGCAGAGTAATTATGTCCAGTTACCACGAGGTGAGAGCGCTTTTAACTTCAACAGAGCGTGTTTTTGTTATCATTCTAGACGCTCTGCAGAAAATCTAACCACGAAAGGCTTGCGGAGCACACGCACTCCTACAAGGGCCATGCATTTACCGCCAGGCAGGGCACAGCAAACTGACCTATATATCTGTATCCACATATCCGCTGCCAATACTGTTCGGCCGCCCTAGAACATGCATGATTTTAAGAATCCACAATTTAACCTCGGCCGCTCTAAAATCTCATGGCTTGCATATAAGGAATGCAGACGTAGGCCTATGTGCCACTGGCAGATGTCGGGCTATTCCCAGCCGTCAGTGTCCGCAGTATCTCGGGGAATATTCTGGCATACAAACACAAGTCAGTTGAAGGTAAAACCACAATGTAGAAGGATAATGGACCCTGTGGGCTGGTACCCTAGTTCTTTCTTACTGGTGTAGACTTGTGTATAGGAAGAGACGGCGGAAGAGAATATATTTATTTATTTATTTATTTGATTGGTGTTTTACGCCGTACTCAAGAATATATCACTTATACGACGGCGGCCAGCATTATGGTGGGTGGAAACCGGGCAGAGCCGGGGGGAAACCCACGACCATCCGCAGGTTGCTGGAAGACCTTCCGACGTACGGCCGGAGAGAAAGCCAGCATGAGCTGGACTTGAACTTACAGCGACCGCATTGGTGACAGACTCCAGGGTCATTACGCTGCGTTAGCGCGCTAACCAACTGAGCCACGGAGGCCCAAGGAAGAGGATATATAGATCCATGCATAGATCCTTTTAAGTAAATAAATAAAGCATAGGCTCATATATAAATGGGGCGCCCTGTCAGATCCCATAGATTAGGCGAAACCGAGGAAAGAATTATTCAATTTCAAAATCAAATTAAATTGTATAAAACATGCCATAATATTGGCGCTATTGACGATGTCGTTTTTCCCGTTATTGAGCTCAAAGCCATTATATTACAGTATATAGTGATTCAAATAAATAAATAAATCAATAGCTGGTCGTGGTCGAGTTGTCAAGACACCTAATTACTCTTCCAACGCGAGGACACATGCAAATACATGCGCGCGGGCGCAGCCCTGACATTAAGTACTCCATCTAGCTAACGTCATGTGGCCATTTGCCTACCCTATAACGTTGGTTAAGATCACTTTTCTTCCACTAATATGATGTGCATGAATGGACTTCACAAAAGAAAAGTTCGTCAGTAACTGGCCAACTTAAAGTGGGTGGTTTATTTCGGGCAGTCCGGACTTATACACCCGTGGTCCGCATTTTCGTAAAGCATATAGGTTACTTCCCTTGACGGAAGATATTAGGGCAATTATCTCATGCGTTTAGAAGTACCATTGTGATGGAATTTAATCAACGGACCACCGTCGTATACTAAAAAGGAACATGATTGAGTAAATAAATAATAAACCACATATCTTGAAAAATTGTGTACTTTTTGCTGTTTCAGGAACACCCCAGGCATCTTATTCCAGAGTTGTGCAGACAGTTTTATGACTTGGGTTGGTGTACAGGGACCGGTGGAGGTGTCAGCATTAAATATGAGTATGTCTTTAGTAAATGTCGATTTCCGTCATGTTCAATCACAGACCTAAACAAAGTACTAAGTAGGCTATGCATGTCGTTTGTTGTAACAGTTTAATTTTTTCGAACATACAAAGTTTTGTATTTAATAACAGTGTTATCGGTATTTTGGATTTACATAGTCTCTCTGGATATATTAGCACAGATTCAAGGGCTGAAAATTGAGTGAGATCAATCCGACGACCTAAGGGTGAGGAACCTTATCGCCAACAACACATGCCAGCAGTGTAGATGTTTTGGCTAACAAGGCTCCAAAAATCAGGAAGAACTTTTTCTCAAGCTTTACCCATCTTATAATTTAGGATGATCCAGCGAACATTTCAAATTAGTGGATTTTATTTTTTGTAGTACACTTTGTTGAATTCCCTTACTGGAATTTGACTGATTTAAGACAGAGACGGAGTCTAATCAAGTGAGTGTATTCAGCACACCATGCTGACCATGCAACTACAACATATAGATGTGCGTACACGCGAGTACTTCCGGTTACATCTATTACAAGAGGTGGAAACACAACATCCCTTCCTTCCCCAGAAATTAATTCCAGTACTACACAAATCACAGTCTTAGCGTTAATCTTTACGGGTGTGGAGTGTAAAGTTTAAACTGATTTAACAAATTAATTGGTTTCGTTGGAAATGTCATCAGGCAACGGTGTCCACAAAGACGATCATGTAAAGTTCTGTTTTTAGAATATTTAGATCATAGTTCAAAAGTACACATCACCTTAAAGATGTTTACCATACCAAACACTTCACTGGAAAGTCTGTAACTGTCAAGCAAAAGGTTGACCATTTCAATAAACATCAGTCCATGATAAAGTCACAGAATCCGGAGGACCTAGTTATGGGCGGTTCTGGTTCCTCAACCATGTTGTCGCGTGTGTGGGAGTTTGGTTCATCCTCCTGAGGGGCGAATGCCTTGTCACGTTCAGCTTTGCCATATTTCTATACAAATGTTGAGTTGCGACAACAGCTTTTGCCGTCAGGGACCTTTACTACGACTTGATTGCCCTTTGCTGGGTAAAGCACATTCTTGTATATTGCTGGAAGTCTGTTTTCATGTCGTTGAACTAAGACAGTGTCATCAACCTCGATGTCGCGTTCCGGCCATCTTCATCACGATCGCACACTTCGGAATCGTATCCACGACTGTCTGTTTTCAAGTCGGGTAAATTTACTTGCAGTTTTCGGCCAAACAACAATTCAGCAGGACTAACACCGGTTGTGACTTTGGGTGTCCTGCTGTACGCATGAAGGAATTGTTTGTTTCAGGATTGTTCTATTTTGTCTCTCGACTTCCTGTACAGAATTCCGTTTTCTGCCAGATAATCCTCGAACTCTTTAGACACAAAGTTTGCACTATTGTCTGTTGTAATGGAATACGGAATTCCATAGGTAGCAAACATTCTGCCCAAACGGTCTATCAGGTTGGAGTACGTTGGTAATTTCACATTGGTGACATCATAGTACCGACTATAGTAGTCGACAATCACCGTGTGATCTCTGTGTCCGTTCAGGGGATGGTGGCTTGCTCAACTCTTGCATAAATTTTCAGCCCCTCGATCGATACCTGGCCACCACACTTTCGTTCGCAATTGCATTTTGGTTTTAACGATTGCTGGGTTGCCCTCGTGTGCAAATTTCAATACTTGCTTGCGCAAATGTTGCGGAAGGTTGCCGTTCCCCGCAAGACTAATTGACCTAATACGCCCAGTTCATTCCGAACAGTCCGATAACGCTTAACTCTCTCAGAGTTTCAGTCTCCTGACTTGATGCTCTCTGGAACATCTGATAGTTGTCCACTGCAGATTCACGTTCTACATCCTTTTGCGCGATGCTGGAAGCGAATTCTCCGCCGCATATCTGATGTATTTTTCCCCGACGTTTCTGCTGGTCGGCACAGGTCTTTCCGCTATCTTTGTCAATCTTGACAACGCGTCAGCGATATTCGTTTTCCAGGGCGTATAGCGAACCGTGAACGAATACAGTTGTAAGCTCAGTACCCAAAATGGAGTAAATCATCTTCACCGGTTTATGGTCAGTGAGCATGTCAAAGTCTGTCCCATTAATGTAAAGGTGGAATCCCTCCATGCCCAAGCGAGAGCAAGAGCCTCCTACTTTATCTGGTTTTCCACGCCAGTCAAACTACGGCTCGCGTAACTCAAGACCTGATGGTCACCACTTTTAGTAACCTGGTACAACACCGCGCCGAGTCTAACAGGGATCGCGTCTGCAGTCACACACGTTTTTGCGGTACGGTCGTAATACGCAAGTGTCTTCGCTTCAGACAGATCCTGCTTCAACGTATCAAATGCGTTCTGTTCCTTCTTTTCCCAGGAGAACGACACGTTTTTCCTGGTTAACAATCTCAGTGGTTCGGACACTGTCGCAACATCATGAATAACACGCGCACTGAAATTAACTAATCTTAGGAGGCTACGTACCTCCGACGCTGTCTCAAGGCGTGAAAGTCTGTTCTGAAAGTCCGGTTACATAATAAATGGGATCTGGTACAAGAGGTGGAAACACTATTCACTTACTATATTGACCAGTTGGTTATGGTTGATTGGTTATGGCTTCATCATGATTAAATATAAAACACCTAAAAATATCTATGGCGTTTATGTGTATGTTTTCTTTAAATGACATACCTGTTTCTGCAACGTGAGGGTTTTAATGTTTGTCCTTGTTTTTTTTCTCAGAGGTCAGATATACATAGCGCCCTCTGGTGTACAAAAGGAGAGAATAAAGGTGGGTATTGATTTTCTCCATGGGCCCTCACTGATGGGGAAGTCAAAGGGGGACCTTCTTCTACCTTGATACCTCGTTATCGGCTTCTTCGCCCTGTATACAAAAGGTCTGGCAGTCAAGGTACATTTTTGGAGGTTGCGAGAGGACCGACCTCACTACTTCTCTACATCACTACTTTTACATTTGTCTTTACCACCCAAAAAACCCAGTAGCCATCATCTAAGTGTCAAAATTTTGATAACGCCGTTAAACAGCAATGAAATAAACAAATAACTTATTTCTCTGTGTAGACAGAGTGAGGGCCTGTTTGAGGACATTCGAGTCGTGTGCCCTGTTGTGTGTTTTGACAGGGTCATATGTTTACCTAGTATCTGTAGGATGGGGATATTTGAGTCAGTGTGTGTTGTGTGTTGACAGGGTGAGGACTTGTTTGTCCAGTCTCTGAAGGATGAGGACATTTCAGTTAGTGTGTGTTGTGTGTTGACAGGGTGAGGACTTGTTTGTCCAGTCTCTGAAGGATGAGGACATTTCAGTTAGTGTGTGTTGTGTGTTGACAGGGTGAGAACTTGTTTGTCCAGTCTCTGCAGGATGGGGACAATTCAGTTAGTGTGTGTTGTGTGTTGACAGGGTGAGAACTTGTTTGTCCAGTCTCTGCAGGATGGGGACATTTCAGTTAGTGTGTGTTGTGTGTTGACAGGGGGAGGACTTGTTTGTCCAGTCTCTGAAGGATGAGGACATTTCAGTTAGTGTGTGTTGTGTGTTGACAGGGGGAGGACTTGTTTGTCCAGTCTCTGCAGGATGGGGACATTTCAGTTAGTGTGTGTTGTGTGTTGACAGGGTGAGAACTTGTTTGTCCAGTCTCTGCAGGATGGGGACATTTCAGTTAGTGTGTGTTGTGTGTTGACAGAGGGAGGACTTGTTTGTCCAGACTCTAAAGGATGAGGACATTTCAGTTATCGTGTGTTGTGTATTGACAAGGTGAGAACTTGTTTGTCCAGACTCTAAAGGATGAGGACATTTCAGTTAGTGTGTGTTGTGTGTTGACAGGGTGAGAACTTGTTTGTCCAGTCTCTGCAGGATGGGGACATTTCAGTTAGTGTGTGTTGTGTGTTGACAGGGTGAGAACTTGTTTGTCCAGTCTCTGCAGGATGGGGACATTTCAGTTAGTGTGTGTTGTGTGTTGACAGGGTGAGAACTTGTTTGTCCAGCCTCTGCAGGATGGGGACATTTCAGTTAGTGTGTGTTGTGTGTTGACAGGGGGAGGACTTGTTTGTCCAGACTCTGCAGGATGGGGACAATTCAGTTAGTGTGTGTTGTGTGTTGACAGGGTGAGAACTTGTTTGTCCAGTCTCTGCAGGATGGGGACATTTCAGTTAGTGTGTGTTGTGTGTTGACAGGGGGAGGACTTGTTTGTCCAGTCTCTGCAATATGGGGACATTTCAGTTAGTGTGTGTTGTGTGTTGACAGGGGGAGGACTTGTTTGTCCAGACTCTAAAGGATGAGGACATTTCAGTTATCGTGTGTTGTGTGTTGACAGGGTGAGAACTTGCTTGTCCAGTCTCTAAAGGATGAGGACATTTCAGTAAGTGTGTGTTGTGTGTTGACAGGGGGAGGACTTGTTTGTCCAGTCTCTAAAGGATGAGGACATTTCAGGACCACCACCTCAGAAGAAACTTAAGAAGAGTCAGTGCACACCTTTGTTCATGAACGCTTTCATCTCCAGAGGTATGGCTAACGGAAGTATGTTTGTCCATATCACTTTAGGTAGGGTAACCACACTTACTGCTCTTAGAGAACAAAAATCTCAGGGGTGTTTCACATGGGTTTTAGTTTTGGCACTCTCCGGACTCTCCAGTGACCCAGTGGTTAAAGCGTCCGCCTCAAAGTCAGGAGACTCGGGTTCAAACATTGGTCGGGTCATACCTGCCACAAGAAAGTATATATACACACACCTAATGACTCCAGGTTCTTATATGACTGAAAGTTAAGTACATCGTAAAACCCCAAGCGTACATACATACATTTTTACTGGTGAAAAATTCTCTAGAGTCGTTTGATTTATTTATTTATTTTATTTGTTTGGTGTTTTAAGCCGTAGTCAAGAATATTTCACTTATACGGCGGCGGCCAGCATTATGGTGGGAGAAAACCTGGCAAAGCACGGGGGCATCCCGCGACCATCTGCAGGTTTCTGACCAGCATTATGGTGGGCGGAAACCGGGCAGAGCCCGGGGGAAACCACGACCATCCGCAGGTTGCTGACAGACCTTCCCACATACGGCCGGAGAGGAAGCCAACATGAGCTGGACTTGAACTCACATCGACCGCATTGGTGAGAGACTCCTGGGTCATTACGCTGCGCTAGTGCGCTAACCAACTGAGCCACGGAGGCCCCTGAATGAATGAATATATGATCATACATGCATGTATACATAATAGTGCACTAGCTCATAGACGTGTGGTTCTGCGTAATGGACTTTGCATGAAAGTTCTTGGAGCGCATGTCTGTCTACATTTCGCCATAGTACTTCACAGATGCGGGCGCTGTCATTCACTCCCATTCTAAACATGCTGTCATGGCCACAATACTGAACCCGGGGAGGGAATTCCGAATAGCCTATCAGGAGATGATCAAAGGCATCATAAATGATAAAACAGGTGGGTAGATAGGCAGATTTTTGTATTGTTTTTTTTTTTTTTTTTGGTAACACAGGCCTTAGCATTTTGCCCTCTCTCCAGGCTGAGATGTTCATTGTTCGGCAATTTATTTATACTTTCACATCGGTAATCTTGATATTACCTCACTAGGCTCTCAGCATAAGAGGAAATGGCCAAGCACTGGTCGGCCAGTGTCAGTATAGTGTGTCTGGATAGGGTGTCGTGTCTGGTGTCCAATTTCAACATTGTGTTTTAGCGAGGCAACACTATAATTATGCCGGCACTGGGTCTGATCTGCTACAAGGTGACATCCTCGTGATATGAACGAAATAATGATGGAAGCGAAGTAAAACTCCAAAGAAACAAACAAAATCACACCAAAAATCTATTACAGAAATGGACTAAAACACTACTCAGTGTGCACCGGTGTGTTGTACTTTTTATGGTCCTCAATAGATCTGAAATTTGTTTCATTCTTCTCAGCTTTCAGAGATGTGTATTCTTCCATTCACTAAACTGGGACTCTGTCTTTTGGAATGTGCTGTCTTCAATATGTAAAAGCTGCACGAACCATATCGTGTTCCTTTAATCCTACAATAATTCTGAAATTACAAATTTATTCGTAAGAGATAAAGATCTGAACGTCATAATTCACTGTGAATAGCACAAATATGACAATGTTGTTTCAATTCTTAAAATTATATTCTGGGTTTATTTAAGCAATTTTTTTTTCGCAATATTAAGTTTTCAATTATTATTCACATGAATCAGTTAATTTAAATTGCAGGTATAAATTTCCGGTATGATGACACATTAGTTATTCCTATTGTGGAAAATACGCCAGAGGAAAGAGACTTGAAGGTATTATTAAAAATTCTGATTTGCTACTTAATTTATCCATATTTGTATCATAGTACATCACAGCTCATCCCCATGGATTACCCAGACCGTTACTCACTGGGAACATCTTAATATTGCTGGATCCATTATGAGAATTGTCACACAAAATATGTCGTTATGTTACTGAATACCACATTCAGGCTGCTGGATTTATCCCCAAGCCGTTAGCGTTTACTCTGTGTTGCTCTCATATTTCAAAGCCATGTACATATAACCGCGCTGTCGTGAACTATTCTAGAATACGGCGTAAAACGCCAATCAAATAAATAAATACATTTAAATTGTTGGTTCCACTGTTACAGATAAAGCACTAGTGCTTGGAATGTTCGTGGAACTTATGAAATGAAACTATCTGTCGAATAGGAACGTGGTTTCTTGGGGGTACCTGGTGCAACATTAATCTGTTATTCTGATGACATCCAAAAGTATTTAAGGAATGGCAACAATTTTGGCTATCTTGGTTATGGTGTAGACCAGCGACGTCTAATAAATTGTAATTAACATGTATGCATTTTTTTACCCAGTTCTGCTTAAACTATGGTGCTAGGGGAAGTGTAATTTGCTAGTATGTTTGTGTTTACATGAACAATTAAGATAAAACCCTAACTAAGTTGAGAAGAGGCTTTATTTCGCCGGTAAGGTGTGACCATCTGCCAAATATCACACTATCACCGCTGCTGTCTATGCCGTAAGGCATTATTTAATGTTCAGGTAACTTATTTTTGGAAGTTTATTCATGCAGTGAATTTGTCAGGACGGTACACTGTACCGGCTCAAAAAATATTCTGTGTTATGTGGATCTCATTGGCTCTATTTACCCGAGGCTAGACGCATAAGTACATGGTGTGTATACATGTGTGTAATTTGTCTGTTCGCAGGAAGCCATGTTAAAAGCCATGAATGATTACCCAGAAAGCCCTGCAGTTCTTGTCCGGAGGCATGGGTTTTACATATGGGGCGACTCCTGGAGACGTGCCAAAACTATGTAAGCGCAAGCGTTTATCTGCTTCGTATAAAATGTTTGTCTGTAAAATATATAATCGAGAAATATATTGTGACTCTTGCTTAGATACACGACCCCTTCGACGAGGGCAAAGTTGTTCATCCATGTCTGTTTGCAAAGTCAGAAGTTTATCTGAAATAATTGTTCTTCGTTTAGAGCAATGAGAGTGAGAATCTTTAACCTAACACATGTTTACATGTACATAGAACCTTTTCGAAATAAGTCTACAAATTATGGAGCTCCTCCTACATCGTATTATTCAGAAACCTAAGAAAATGTAGTTCACCCGTTCACCAAGGTTTGTCCCAGATATTTTTGTTATTGAAATATAACACTATAAGTTTTGTTTTAGGATGTCTTGGTCTACATCCGTTTTCATGTGTCCTTCATGGAAACTGAATGGGAAGGTTGTCTTACCCCCCACCCTCCCTTGTCAGTGTAAACCTGATCAGTTATGACACTACCTGTGTCGTGTTTGTGGGTTGTAAGATGTCCTTTGGGGTGTAGTTAAGTTGGGTTTCATGCCATTATGAAGAGCTGGTCATGACGTCATATCCTGTGCAATGTGACCAAAACAACAACTTTGGCTTTATTATTCTATCAACTGAGCACTTGCAATGACCCTGTAAGTTTTTTGATACGAAGGTGTCTGTCTTGTAGGTGTGAGTGTTTGGACTATCTACTAGATATAAGTGTTCAGATGAAATCCATGGGACTAGACCCAACGTCTGCTCCAGAAACACCAAAGGGAGCCTATACGTCCACTGACAACTCACGATGATCGATAGACCGAAGAAATAAAGAAAATGTAAGCAAGACTATTACCAGAATAAGAATATATCAGTTGAATAGAAAAAAGCATGAGTCATTTTTATTATTCATCATTAATTTTACTTCCTAAATGAAAGACTTCAAAATGTCAAATCTCTCATCAAATTTTAATACTCACATCATTATGGAGAGAGTACAAGATTGAATGTCCTATCTTCATAGAATACAGCTGAGGCAAAGTCAACACAATCCAAGCTTGTCGATTACTGCTGTGTTCTAGTAAAGTTAAATCTGACAAAGTGGATAATGAACAAAGCAGAAGATAAATAAACAAAATCCGCGTCAGGGCCTCAGGAAAGTGGGCTTGCAGATAATGTTACGTCCTTGCAAAAAAGCCAAATTAAATAAACAGATATCCATTTTGATTATAGACACATGGCAACCATTTACAGTAGCAAATAGAAAAGAAAAATGTAAGGAAGATCATCCCATTCATTATAGTTAGGTAATTATGTAATTGTGAAGAAATAAAATATGGACATTATTTAATGCCTTTAACATGTGGGTAGTAATTAATCAAGAGAGACCAAACTAGTAAAGACTTCATTAATTGTCCACTATGTGGCAACTTCGTCGATTGCCTTGTAACCGAACAATGATGGCACTTGCTAATGTAAATATCAACTACATGAACACACTTTGTGCTACACACCTGTATTGTACTATACAGGTCAAAGGGGTTATAAACTGAGATTTAGATTTAGAGACAATAATTTGGGAACACTGCACAGAAAGCAGCGGATTTTTTATGGGGAGATCATAAACATGGCGAGACCACGAAAATGGGTATACCACAAACATGGCGGTACCATGAATATGGCGGTATCACAAACATGTGGCTATCATGAACACTGGATGCCATGAGCCTTGCCATACCATAAACACATCGATACCATAAACATGGTGATACCATGAACATTGTCTCACGAGATACCATGAACATGGAGATACCCTGAACATGGTATCAGGAGATGCCATGATCATAGGGATACCATGAACATGTGTGAGTTTCTAGTGTATGGAGAAAAAACACCTACTGCCGCTAACCTCTTATTAATAAAGTCATTATGAAGGTAAATTTTATATGATTACAGGCTCATATGGTGGAGGAACAGACATTTAAATTATTCCGAAGTGATAGGAATTTGATCGAAACAGCTGTGTTACTCAGTGACGTCAATAACAAATCGAAAGATTATTACAGGAATAGCGATGTGAAAATAAGAGATAACAGTGCAAACACGATTACATTGGTCTGCATGAAACTGACGAAAACTTTTGAAGTTTCGGTCTGTGTCAATTTTACTCCGTACAAAGCCATTAACAAACATACATTTACCAAGTGTGACGTTGTTGACGAGTGACCCCATTTACAAGGCAATATGATGGTCAGACGTTAACAACTGCAGAACTGAAATGTTGTCAAACAATACAGTAATGGAAATTCTTATAGCAAGTCCCACCGAAACATTCTCCTTAAAGGCGCACTTGTCCACAGTGTCAGTTCATCAGTTGTCTCTACAAGTGGCATCAGTACTGTCCGGTGTAAGACCATGTAGGTCTGTCCAAACAGCCATCTTTCCGCTATGGCCTTCCTTGATTACCTTCAACATCTCTAAGCTCATGTCTTCAGATACGCGAAAAGCAGTCTGTTACAGCAGAGGCACATTGTCAATGCTGTCTTATTTAGGCAATTTAACTTGCATACATTACGGTCCACATCACAACATACAAATATAGACAAAGACATTAACCTCCTGGTAGAACACTTCCCCAGGGGTCCGTGAAGAGACAGCTTGGCTGGTATCTTCTCCACAACTGGGTACCTCGTGACCTCCTCCAACAAAACACATATATACACATACAGGCCAGCTAACCTTCGAAGAATTTCCGCACTTTTGGAGTCAGCAACCGAATGAAAGATCTAGGCACCATAGTCCGTGATACATTCACATACTTAAAATAGTTGTAGGGCATAGCAATCACCTCCAGGAGGGCTGCTAAAAGCTTCCTATCCTGCAACACCAGAAAACATAGCATGTTTACAAAATTAATTCAGCTGAGGTTAAACATAATTGTGGAATGTCGTAAAGGAGTCATTCTTTATTTGTCATTTTTGTTTCACTCTTTGGCGCGCGTTTAGCAGAAGAATCTTTCTTCAGTATTTTCATTAAAATTATTTACTATTATGTCAAAACAATCCAGCAGTAAAGAAGTTAATAACAACCTATGGCGGCCTTTTTCACGAAGATACCTGTCGACGTGAATCGACGTGACTTGCCTATGTGACAACACCATTCCTTCTCCATGAGTCAAAATGAAAGTAGTGTTTTTAGCAGTAAACAAAGAAGTTAGCACTTCATGATAACTTGTCTCGTCTCTTACCATCCGTCAATAAAGAATTCTGTAGGTGAAGGAATGTCAACGGTTCATTATCAAGATATTACATCGTTTCTTCAAGATATTACTTGTTGAAGAGGTATTCAGAAGTTGACAAGAGTAACATCACAGGGTTTGTATATAAATAACAGCTTCCGGTTAATTAGTTTTCCACTTTTCTATGTACATTCAAACACCCTCGTCAAGCATTTGCTTGAAAAGGGACAAGGTATTATTTTAGATAATTGCTTGTAAGAGCAAGATGTTATCTTGTGGTACCAAAATAATATTTTGAAAGGGATGAGGTATTATTTTGAGGACATCGTAGAAAGATGTTGGATGACACTATGTTACCATAGAACTTTAAACGTGGTAGTAAGGATTTACTTCAAAACAAGACATCATCACTTCACAGTGTTTTTTGTCGCTAAAAAACTTCTCATTTCTTTGCAACGTTTCGATCTACATTATTCTAACATCGTTGTCAAGTATGTTCAACATTTCATTATTAACTGACTGCTTATATCCTTTATGTGAATATCTAAGATTATAATGCACACCTTCAGTATTTCTCTGTGTTGATGTGAACTATATAGCCGGCTGTCTCTGACAATGTCCTCTATCAGACCCTGGTATTCCTCTGCAATACAGATAAATATATTTATTTATTTATTTGATTGATGTGTTGCACTGTACTCAAGAATATTTCACTTATACGACGGCGACCAGCATTATAGTGGAAGGAAACCACAAAAGAAAGGGTAAACCCAGGACCGTCCGCAGTTTGCTGGCAGACCTTCCCACTTACGACCAGAGAGGAAGTCAGTATGATCTGGACTTGAACTCAAGGCGACCGTTTTGGCGAGAAGCTCCTGAATCATTGTCCCACGCTAGCACTCCAATCACTCGGCCAATATAAAGAAAGCGTTTAACAGGATACGACGTTTAGTGGAAATTGGAAAAGAAGTGCCATTTATTCAATAATTAAACTCAGCGAACCTGGTTTAGAATTAAAGACAAAAGATGACCGATTATCGAATACCAGTACAAAATGGATACAGTCAATTACATGACACTTTTGCATGAACACCAGCTTGTTCCGAGTGTCCTCAACACATATTAGAATGTAAAAGACTACTGCATGGGGAGCGAACACCTACCATTATATGTAACATAAGGAATAGAGAACCCAGCCGCCGTGTTCTTCGCATCTGACTTGAACTGAATCCATAACTTGCGGGATCGGGCTGTGAAAGCTATGGGGGTTTCGGAGGTCTTGCAACTCTCGTGTGTTAGAAGGGAGGTGGCAGGAGCTGGAAAATAGGAATGTGCCACGACAATTATGTAACGGCTCTAACCAGAAAGATATCCAAAGTCTGTTTGTCAAATCAGGCCAAGGTTGTAGGTCAATGCGTTGTATATCTTAAATTGACGACGGCAGAGCGTTCTGTTCAATACTGCTTCCATTTGTCCACTGGGTTGGCTCATTCGAATATATCCATCGTCTAGTTGCAGATATGTACCGGGGTATTTGTTACATCTTAATTCCAGTGTCATGGGTTCAAAGATGAATTATGTAGAATCTAAAATTGTGTTGTGCTTAAAATAATTTTAAGCCATTCACCACAGACGGAATTGATTTGTTCGAATAAAATGAAATTAAGTTAATTAATGGCATGGTTATGGCGTTGTGTAAGGAATTTTGTCATTTCAACGATATACCTGAGTGGTTAGAATATGCCGATTCACTACTTAAACTATCACTGCCTTCAAAGTTATCTAGCCTAATGTAGGTCGTCAAAGGACAATAAGATAAATCGGTGAACATGCTGAAAAATTGGAATGAAAAAATTTCCAGGGGGAGCTAACCGGCTTTTCTCATGACAAGCTGGTCCCCACACTTGTCCTCCCCGCGCAGAAATATCTCCGGGATGATCACCAGGATACGGCGACCTTTAGCGGGCTTGATCGTCCACACGCACTCTACGTTGTTCGGGTAATTGCCGGGGTAGTTCGGACTCTGAATATAACCCTGGAACTCTTCAAAAACTCCTCCGCACTCTCTGTCTGCCAACAGACACAAACAAGAAGATCAAAGTAAACACCTGTTTTATACCAATTCTTCTGGTTCAAGGATCCGTGGTTTTCAGCCATGATGACTGACTACTTGTAATAGACCTAAATTGGGATGTTCAGCACGAATATGTACATCTCCTGTAAGCGCCATGTTATACAGGTTAGAGAGATTCAGTAACCCTTTTAAACTGGAGATAGTAAAGGTTTGGTTTTGTTAAACAACTTGAAATCCCCGATCTAACCTTGAAATCATCCTTTCAGTGTGACACACATATATAAACGTTTTTCTCTATTGGTCTAATTTGCATAATAACAACTAAGGAAATATCTGTCCTGCATACGACAAATACATACGTATAAAGTTGGCAAAAAGTTCATCTATTGTGACTTTGCCAGCCTGCCACTATCACATGGTGCCATTTTGTGCAACGATAAGCAACACCCATTTACAACTGACCCAATTTCAGAAGACACTAATATCTGAAACTAGCTTCGGTCCCATGCCATGGCTTGATAAATGTATGATTTATTTTAAAGCGGTGTGATATAAAACACGTTACTGTAAGAACATTGCGGTCTTGCTGGGAACAAATTAATGACATTCAACTGACCCATGTGAAGATTGACCTTGTACTGCTTTCTTTGACTGGCAAAGCGACATTGGCGCTTAGAAAATGCAAGGACAAGGGTGATCTTCCGACAACAAGCTCTCGAGACTCACACTGTATTAATTTTAATATGCTATAATTATCTCCCTCTGCCAGTTTTATTGTCTTCGTGATACAACTGCAGCAGTTTAAAACAACAAATCTATTTTTCCCTTCTGTGATATAATATAAAACATCTTATAATGTAATTACCAAGACAAAAACGAAAACAAATGTTTATAAAGACAAGAACAAAAACCTTTGCATTGCGAGCTGTTGTTAGCACCGGGGAAATCCGTTATCGTTGCACCAGGACAGTTGATGCAAAAGTTCTGGCCAGACTGAGGCTGATATTTCCCTATAGGACACGGTACACACATCTCGCGAGACTTCTCGTAGTAGTAACCGGGTGAGCATACATCTGGAAAAATACAAGGGGTTGAAAGCTATTTGAGACAGAAAGCTGAAGACAAACATCATCAGTTTCGCATGAGTTCAAACAAGAGATATAGATTAACATATATAACTATGTCATATTACATAGATTAACATTGGGAAAATGTGCACTATATTTATTTGATGGTAGATACTACGGCGATTAAAATTTGGGACAATGGAGCCGGTTAGATCCTAAAATGAAATTACAAACTCTCCGAATCTAACTAAACAAGTTCCTCAATAAACACACGATACATTACACTCAAGTGAGATTCGAACCCTCGAGTTGGTGGCCGGATTACCTCAAGCCAATTAAGCGCCTCGATGTACTTGTTCATCCATGATGTTCATGAACACAACTAAGCTTTTCGAAAGAATTAACAGACATACTCTTTCAGCATCAAACCAAACATTTAAAATAATAGTGTAGATGACAATAATGCCTTACGGAATCAATGAACTGAGTTTGGTGTCATGTGTGGTATAGTTGGAATGGCACTTTACTGAGGCAGCATTATATAAAAAAGTTAACTGAGATGAAAGTGTTAAACAAACACTCAAGTAAGCAACCAGACAATACCTGTGACGATACAGTCCTGGAAGCGCCTTGAGGCGTAGCCGGAGGTTCGAATCCCGGGCCCGCACGGCACACAGCTGGTACGGCCATAGTCCTCCTGGTAGTACCCCAGAGAACAGGCTTTACATGGCTTACTTCCGTCCTCCGAATAATAACCCGGCTCACACACAGCTGTAATGTACACAATTACGTTTTAAAAACAAGGTGCGCATTGTGTAACATCGATGATAGAGTAAAGTTAACAACATAGGCCCAAAAATAAATGACCTTGACGCAGACCTTTGTGATAGCTTTGCAAAATAGGTCCATAAAACGTGTGCTGTATAAACGCCATTTTCTCACGAGGCCCACTAATGAATTATGACACTGTGAATAATAGCAACACATCGGCCTGCAGGCAAGGATATCGGTATTCCAAAACTCCAATTGAAAGTTTCCGCCCACAGTTAAACGTTATGTAATAAACCCAGTATGATTAAAATAACTTACAATCACATTCAAAGGCGCTTTTGGCCCCCAGCATGCCTGATCCGTGGATTCTCTTTTTACATTGTTTACATGTCATCTGGCCCTCCTCATCCTGGTAAGTGCCTTCCGGGCAGGGTAGACAACTCCTGCTAACGTCCTCATAAAACGTGCCCATGCTGCAAGCCACTGAAATCGTAATCATTATATTAATTATTTGTCCGTATTATAATGCGCGCCAACAAGCTCACGAAAGATACCCAAAGTCACACTACCCCACAGGTTTAACAGTGAGGTACACTTTTAGAGAAACTCCCGTTGGTTTGTAGTACATACCTTGTAGACCTTATCTGGCATTATTAAATACCTAATTATATAAGGATGTGTGCATCTTTATGAAGTTAAATTTAAACATATTAGTACACATTAAGTTTCGCTCAGTAAACATACAATGTTTCTTACCACATCTAGCGTTGGCAAGGACCTCTCCAGGTCTGCAGGCCATTTTAAGTCTTGAGGCCTTAAAAGATTTTTTGGTGACTTTGTGGCGGTTGTTTTCAAACCTAAAAAGATCAATGATGGATATACAAGCAGATGTAGATGAACAGAGCTTTAGCAAAAAGAGTGTATACAGTAACAAGAAATGGTATATGAGCTTGATACAATAACGAGTTTAGCAAGAGATTTTTACAGAACTTATGAATACTATCTAAAGTCGGCTTCTTCACTCTGAAATAACCACACATACTTACATGATGTAAAATCTATCCCGGTTAATCGACCGTTTCAGTTTTTTAATTGTTTGTTTCAGTTTTTTCTTGGTACGTCTTTTCACACATTCCAAATTACATTTCTCTGAAATTAATAAAAATTGAAAAAATAATATTAAAATTTTATGTACTATAGAAACACACGCCAATGAGCACTTCATAAAGTTAACCACCACTACTGACATCCCCCCCCCCCCGTCTCCCCACCTCTGAATGTATATAAATTATTACTAGAAATAAAAGTTGAGACAGAGTTGTTGCGTTTTCTGACATTACTCCCGCGGTGCCAAATTTGCTAGTGGTGGCAGTGATATAAAACGAAAGCAGTGAGCGGCGCATGTGCTGTATGAGTTATTCATGGCTATACACATAGACTTCATGTACAGACCTGAAGGAAGATTCGGACTGACTTGCAGCTCGAACTCCGCTGTTACTAAGGTATTGTCTTCACTACTTGACCGCCCTCTTTTCTTCCGTCTATTGGCACATTTAAATGTGACAAACTTTAAGTTGCAATGATCTGTGCAGCGATATCTCTTCTTAACTGAAACACAAAAACAGATCAAATGTCAGTAAACTACTAGATATTCTTTGCCCTTCTCTTTGAACAACATACCACACTTTACAATGTTGTGCCACATCCAGCTGTTTTGTTATACATCATGTTTTATGTATTAAACTGCACTGCTAGAAGAGTCCAACTTGACTGGTGCTACGCATGCCCTGAACTTCACTTCTCGATCTGACAATGCCTTGATATCCACCAACGACATGCCTGTATTGTACTGGTCGTGATTTGAAGGCGATAAATTACTTCCCGCTATTCCTCAGTATCTATTTCAGTAACATTGCTTCTCTCTATCTATGTACCGATACTTTTGATACTGCACATATATTATATCCAAATTTTAGATGTTTTACTTCATCTATCCAGTTTATTTCATATTCCTTTAACATATACAACAGTCCTTCATAAGGCTTGCTTTGGTACATATAAATGAATGTATGTATGTTAAATTAACCAGAAGTCTTTAGTTCTCACCTAGAATCTCTCTTTTCAGACTCTCAACGAACTGGAATTTATTTTCCTCTTTCACGTCACATTGCTTAGCGGCAAACCTGAACCGGGCTTTCCTCAGCATCTTGGGTGGCTGAACTGCGTCTGGAAAACAAAGAGGAGATATAAACATTATTAACATTCAGGCGAACGTTATTCATAATCTGATAAACTTTATTCATATTCACAGTTTATAGCCTGTATCCTCTCTTAAAATAAATGACAAATAAGCTTAATTGATATTTAGATAGACATTATTCGTATTTATGGCTAATGGACTTAATCGTCTCTTGAAAACAAAAAAAACAAAAAACGATACAGATAAGCGACATTCATGTTCAGATAAGTGCTATTTATATCCAAAGTTTAAGGAATGCATCCTCTCTTGAAAACGCAGATATGTACATAAACGGTACAAAATACTTCTAGAGACTTCCGGGTAATTAATCTATAAATGTATGGATACTACTTTAAGTAAGACTTTAAAGTTCTAAATAGTTGGGTATCACAATTAAACTAAATTGGGGAAGTATATTTAAGTTGTGGGCTTGACGTTAGGTAATGTACATGTAGGCCGTACGATATTTCTTGTGAGGAACTGCATTATTGTACCTGAACAGCTTGGTAGAGAAGTGGTGTTATTTCCTTGGGACCACTGATAACCGGTGGACGGTCCGCACTTATACACGATTAATGTTTGGGAAGACACCGCCGTGAAATGGGCGTTGCTATGACAGCGAAATTCACACTGTTGGCCGTCGACAGTCTGGCTGCATTTTAAATCCACTTTGGCGGGAGCCTTTAGCGGAAGACATCGTTTGTAGACTGCAGTCAATAAACATTTTATAATTAATCTTCGTCACAAGTGCACCCATTGATTTTAAATTAGTTTTAATCCTTCATATCAATACTTACATGACACGGAGGCCTACTTACAAATGACCTCTGACATAACAGGTGTAGACCTGTCTTCGTTTCGCAATATCATTTACATAAACGTGATTTATCAGCACCTTCAAGTGAAATATGTCTCCAATAAATTTATCAGTTTACAATTAAGCACTCGATGACGCACAAATTAAATGCTTACATCAATCTTTTGTTTCACTGTTTTATTTTACAACCTTCCATAATTTACTTTCTGTATCACAGATATTTTATGCAGATAGCAGATGTTTCACACCAAGTAATTTGCATAAATGGGCTTTACATACGTTACATGTAATGATCCGGACAAAATTTTAAATCATCCTCAGGCGTGCGCTCCAGTTTGGTGTGACATGAACTTACCGACACAGTCCTTTCTGTTGGGGTGGAGAGCACTGCCGGTCTCACAAGAACAACGATAACCTCCCTCCTTGTTCTGACACTTGTGTTGACATCCACCATTATTGATGCTGCACTCGTTCACATCTAGACAGACGAAGGCGCTTAAAAACTTTTGTAAATACGACCATTTGCTATCAACCAATGAGCGGAGGATTCTTTATTTATTTATTTGATTGATTGGTGGTTTACGCCATACTCAAAAATATTTCACGTATGGAACGGTGGCCAGCATTATAGGGAAAGAGCACCGAGCAAAACCCGGGGGAAACCCACGACAATCCGCAGTTTGCTGTCAGACCTGTCCACGTATCAAAGGAGGAAGCCAAAATGGGCACTCGGCTGACAAAATGGAACTCTATCCACCAGTCAGTAAGCTCAAGTGAATAATTTCCTATTATTAATCTATCCATTCCCTGTACTGACTATAAACCTTCATCCATCTATATCCATCCATTTCAGCACTAACTTCAAACACGTATCCATCCATACGTTTGTACCCGTACTGATTACCACCACTAATGGCGGACGCTTTTGGTGTGTACATAGTTTTGTTACATGAATCTTTCAATTAAAAACGTAGATCTGGAACCGATCGACTATAAGGAATGGTTGCATAATCTATCACTGGGGTCAGTATCTTCGTACTTGAAGTATTATGTGTTTCAGTTGGGATAAGAGTTGACTGCAACATGCGAGTGACGTATTACAAGGTCAATTTGCTACTTTTGTGCATCGTACTATACATTTGTTGCATGGGAAGGTCACAGGTTTGGTTCCCCATATAATTTCCTCTCAACCTGAACCATATTACACAGTACCACATTTTTATTCTATCTTGTCTACTCTCGTTGAAACAGAATGAAATTTCACAGCAATATGACTTGCTCTACTTGCTACTCAATATGGAACGGTGTATTTCAAACTGACCATATGAAACCGAATGTGTTAATCATGTGTTATATATGTCACATATGTTTGCCATTTTCTCCTTAACCCACTATCAAAGGCCAATGGTTTATTCCAGGAATCACTCAAAACACTCTACGGTGTTGCACACCAGTTAAATAAATAAATTTATTAACCCACACTGAATACTACAATGCAATGGGACATTAAGGGGATTACGTTGTTATACTGTACAATTATTTATCAGTTTCTCTCTTAGACAGGTGGTCAGAGAAAATCTCTCTTTATCGATCCTCAAGTCGTATATGACACGTGTGCGTGTTTCTCACCTGCGCAGTGTGTCATCCCGTACAGCTGGTAGCCCGCCCTACACTGGCAATGATAGCCCCCGGGCGTGTTCACACAGAGATGGTCGCACGTCGAGTTCATCCCACATTCGTCAATGTCTGCAAACAACAGGTAATTAGAACATCACATCCAAACAATGCACAAACATGAGCACTGTTCACCTGGGTCTCTTCACAAATACCAATTGCAGCTGGGTTTATCAGGGGCTTTTGTTAAGCAGACAGATAAACTTTCCCGCGTTGCATAAGCGTAACACTTAACAAAGACAATCGTGCACAGTGTAAAATAGCTCCCCATTTTGATCAAAACTGCTTATAAAAATACGCATTTCACAACAGACCATCATTTTAACACCTGGTATTTTGAAGCAATTTTTGATACAACAACAATGCAATCGCCTACCTTTGCAGGTCTTTTCGTCCAGGGTAACTTTGTAGCCCTTTGGACAGACACACTCATAACTCCCGTACGTGTTCACACACGTATGACTGCATCCTCCCCCGTTAACCTTACACTCGTCCATATCTATGAGGATCATAAAAAAACATATAGGTAGCTTTAAAAGTACATGCCAACATATATACATGGTTAACACTTTCATGATAATCGATAGAAATACTCGATTAATTATCAATGTAAAAATAAAAAACAAGTTTCCATAACATACTTGTATTTATTTATTTATTTTATTTGATTGGTGTTTTACGCCGTACTCAAGAATATTTCACTTAAACGACGGCGGCAAGCATTATGGTGGGAGGAAACCGGCGAAAAACCCCGGCGGAAACCCACGACCATCCGCAGGTTGCTGAAAAGACCTTCCCATGTACGGCAGGAGAGGAAGCAAGCATGAGCTGGACTTGAACTCACAGCGATCGCAAACATACTTGTAGAAATTCCTTCTAGGAACTGAAAAGTCCTGTGGATAAAATGTGATGCTTTCAAACGAGATCACAATTACTGATTGTTTTTGAACTTCTACAGTGTACATAAGACCATTTTTGGCAAACACGGCCTGAGGGTTCGGGACCTCTGGTGATCTGTTCCATGCATGCAGTTGTCAAATATTTTATCTAATCTCGCTTAACCAAGGGCAAGGGAGGCAAAAGCATCTCTCTTTATTCCAGCTGCAATCATAGCGCTGCTGAGTCACCCATATCTGTATTCAACCTGAAAATTAGTCATGGAGTATGCGTTTTTAAATTTGATTTGGATTTGAAAATGTCCTTGTACCACTGAAAACTGAAGACTACTTTTTTCTTACATGCTATCAGCTATCAGCTTTAGGTCCTATTTTTATACTTGTCTCGCGAATATTCCTTTTTGGAACTGGTGTTTTAGTCGTCGCTTTGCACATGGTTCTTGGGATAATCGATTTTGAACGCCTCGTCTTTGTCTGTAAGTGTAATACGAATGTCGGGCTGGACGCTTGGATTCCAAATTGTACCCTTTAACATTCCCTCAGACACCTTTGACTAGTGAGGTCATGTGGTCAGCGGATCAAATCTAAATCCTGTTTGATTTGTATCTGGTAAAAGCGGCTGGATCCCTTCAGAAACCTTTGTGCCACCTGACAAGTGAAAAATTCCTAAAAACGTCATCAAAAGATATGTATGTAGGCTTGAGGTTTTACGTCGTACATAACAACTTTTTAATCATATGAGGACGGGGAGTCATTAACTGTGTGTGTACATGTATCTACTTATGGAAGGGCGAGTCTAAACCGCCAGAGTGCTGCCACCACTGAACTATCATGCCGTAGACATCAGACATGACACCTCACCCAGTGACACTGGGCCAACCAGTGATGTTTCCTTGCTCTAATCTGTCAGTGCTGAACACCAAGTCAGTCAGCAACAAGTATCATTTTTAAAGTCCTTGGTATAACCCAACCAGGTAAACAATAATTTTATCATCGTACAGCAACTTGCTTCGAACCTGTACGCTTAGTGAAGTAATTATTCTGGTAAAGTGGGTCAAATTTGCCATCATAACCTCCTAGAGCCATTAAGTTTGCAAATTACCTGTGCAGTTTTTCCCATCATGATGTAGAGTGAAGCCTTTAGGACAGGAGCACACAGGTCCTGTAGGAGTATCGTCACACTTCCGCTGACAGCCGCCATTGTCTACTCCACAGGAGCCTTCAATCAGTCATATCACACGCAATATATTAACATATACATAGTTTTATACCAAGTCGTTGAAAACACGTACCGAAAGGTATATAATATAGCACAATTTCCATACGATTTATTAAGAAAATTTGAACTTTTCACTGAATAGTTCTATAATCTGTTTTGCATACGCCAATATGTGTCGCACAAACTGGCTTTCGGGTTCTTGTTAACCTGGCACAAAAACTTCTTTCTTCTTTGGCTCTTTGTTTCTAAATTGGTCAAACATTGTCAATTCCTTAGCACCTGGTTGAGTCTGAACAAATGCGTTTCGATTGTTTCCAAATTCACATCCTTTCTCAATGTCTCTTAAGCTCTTACGACTTTGATTTACCGATATCATAATCTCCTAGTCATATGGCTGAAGGCATTCATCTACTTCTCAGATCTGATAAAGTTTCTATGGTCGGTCATGGAAAGAGAATTGGTGTTCCACAGTAAATACAGCTTATTGTGTCCTTAACTTTTTTCCTTGTGCTTACAAGGTCTGGTTTCTCTGGATTTTACAGCAAGGGTTTTTTGGTGAGCCTTAAATTCCAGGTTGCGAAACAATGCCACAAGACTTAGGGTATTTTTATGATTAACAGAACTATTCTCTCCATATGAAACAAGTCAACAAATTCTGTAACCCCATGACGTTTTGCTATTTCCCAAGACCTCTTTGTACAAACTTCGGTTTTGCAGAAATTTTTTTTCTCGGGCTTGTCTTAAAGCCATTTCATCTGCGCCTCAGAGATCGCACAGAATTGCCTACACATGTCACAGCATTTCCTTCCACCTTAAGCTTTTTGCTTTTTGTCTCATAAACCCCGTAACGTTATGTTTTTCCTAGATTCTCAAACACCCTTTCTTATTAACCCATGACTGCACTTTAATAAAGGCTTGCCAACCAGTGTAACAGTGGTTTTTGTTCGCTTACTATTAATTTTTCAAGTGTCAAAAGTATCCAAAATAATGTATTTCACTGCAGTGTAGGCGTATAACCGCGTTTTCTGTCCCACTCATCTATTTAGATCATGCAGGCTTGAACTCTGATAACCTTTGTGAAACCCTTTCACTTTCGCCCACTTGTGTGCGTGGGACGCGGTCCTTATGAATCAGAGATCTGCTTATTCTCTGTTAGCAGGCTCCAGAATAAAATCTGACAACATCATCCCTTTCAAAGTAAAGAACTGTGGCATATTCTAGAAGGGTAGCAATGGATGCAGTGTCTGGTTCTTTTCACGTGGTTCTCAAACGAATGACAAAGCTTTACTGCAAAGTTGTGAGGTTAGACTGTTGTCTGTCCATCACAAGAGACAAAAACAGCCCTGTGCGCCTGGGCAACACCCACCAGTAAACATGCCCATCATTTCCTACCTTCAAAGGGAAGGCCACAGTGAAGGTTTCAGTAACACCGACAACGACTTGAATGATTGGAAACAGAAATTCGCTTGCAACTTCCAAGCGTTGTGTATCAGCAAGTTAAATAATTTTGGCGGATGTTTTCATATTTCCACCACTCACACTTTTACTATTTATTAGTACTTTTACTATGTCGAAAAGTACAATGTTTGACAACAGAAAAAATAAAATTACATGCACATTTATGCGGTTTGGAAAAGGGCTTCGCACTCATTGAAATATCACCAGCCTAACTCCAAGATTGACACTGGTAGAGGATGTGCTTATATTTTGTATAAATAAACCGGTAAACATCATTTCTTATATCAGTCAGCGTGTAAAAACTTACATAAATATACCTAAATATCCTATTAATAGCCGCTGCGCAATCTTAACTATACTCTGCTTCTAACTTCATCAACAGGTCCCATGGGGGTCGAACTAACATGGGACCATAAATGTCAGCCAAAATTAAAACAAACGCCCAGTGCTACTGACGGCCATGAGTTACCCTTGAAACGACTAAATGCAGGGGAAGTAGGCTGGAGGGGGGGGGGGGCGCCCCCCAGCGAGGCAAAAATGTTCCGCTCAAGTCGACGAAAAAAATATTTTCGCCATATATTTCTTACCTACCTCTTAACATTCATTCTTGTCAAATCCGCCCTCACCCCCCCCCCACCCCGAAGATCCACTACGCCCCTGAAAAGGCAATATGCGGTAATCACCCGCGCACTATTTCCCACAGTACAATGCCTGAACATCTGGTGGTCAAACTCTAACTTACCTATACAAGTTTTGTTGCCGTTAAGCCCTATATATTCTGGCGCACAGCTGCAGACAGGACCATTCACTGAATCAGTGCAGTGATGCTGACAACCTCCGTTCCCAAAACTACACGTGGCTGGTAAATAAAAGTAAACACAAAGTACAATATTCCATTTGCAAAACAGATTCTAAACTGAATCTGTCAGTGTTGAGCCGGTATCTAGTCTGATTAATAATTATGCCTTGCCGCATTTTTCGATTCTTCTTCGATTTGTAAAATTATCAATGATCGATTCCTCTAGTGATCATTATCACAGTCTAGTTATTTCGCTGGTTTCACTCATATATATAATCAACAGTATTATTATCTGTTTCTACATGTAGCCTACTATCGAGTACTGAACAATAATTCACCATTGGTACACTAACTATTCGATTTCCCTGCACCATTCGGACGTTATATAACAATAATAAGTAACAGTATAACGTTTGTCTACTTACGAATACAGTCTCGCTTGTCCACGTGTAATCTGTATCCTGTTCTACAAGAACAACTGCCGTCCCCACTACAATAATGGGCACAACCAAAAAGATTTTGGCACCAAGATCCTGCTGAAGGAAACAACTTTGAGTTATTACAGTTCAAGTCTGACTTTATTGAAGGTAAATTAATGTAGATGCAATGCAGGTCCATACAAGTTGTGAAGTGTGTAGAATTTGCAATGTTTCTAAGGCATCAGGTAATGATTTATTTATATATTTATTTGATTGGTGTTTTACGCCGTACGCAAGAATATTTCATTTATACGACGGCGGCCAGCATTATGGTGGGAGAAACCCACGACAATCCGCAGGTTTCTGCCATCAGGTAATGAGTGAGAGCACATGCCCTTTACATGATGAACGGGCGAACCCTCCATCGAGGATATGAATCCACTGTTGATGGCAATGGCACCCACTTTAGCATCATACCTGTGTTCATGCCAAGAGGGTAATGTTTACCAATCAGTTGCTACTATGGGTTAAGAATGCATTGTCATTACAACAATGAAAAAGGGGGTTATAATTTCCTTGAACACAGACAGCAAGACTTTAATATCGCTACAACTGGCAATGTATCACATTACTAAGTGGGAATGTTTGCACCCCTTTTCATAATAAGGCATTAGATGCCATTAAATTTATCTACATACAATTCCAGCAATGGGAATACAGATAAAAGATGAACGGTAGCCATTTAGAATATAAATACAGACATGTACAGAGAGATAACGTCGATTTGTGACGTAGAAACATTGCGGAAGTTTCTGTTTCTGTAGTGTGAAAATTCACCTGGACGTTGATTTGTTTTTTTGTCAACATATATAGTCACAAATGTATTAAAACATTGTGACAGAAGATACCCATCTTATACCATGTGACAACGTGATTTTAAGACGGGCATTTACAACCATGCGTCAGTTGTGGTTAACAATGGGCAAACGGAGGTAGAATGTGACCAGTCACAATGGTATAATGATGTGTGTTACAGTGATAATGTCTATGTAAGTACTACACAGGCAGCTGTCTGAAACCTGTCCGTGTGATACCGTGATAATAAAGTAGACATGTACTAACACAGACAGTTGTGCCAAATCTCTCCCAGTGATATCGTGATGGTGAAGTAGACATGTACTTACACAGACAGTTGTCTGATATCTGCCCGTTTGGACAATGACACTGATAACTGCCTACTGTATTCACACACTGGCCACCCCTACACGCCCCTCTGTTCAGCCTGCACTCATCTATGTCTGTACTCAAAAAACAATAACAGTAAATTATTATGATGTCTTTTTATCCACTTTAAACGCAATAGTAGATAAAAGAAAGTATCCAGAAGAGAGAAAGTATCCAGAAGAAATTATCACAAGGAATTACAAAACAGTAAATAAGTGACAGCTATATGCTTATCCGCTTTTTACACTTAATATAAACACAAACTCATGTTGGGCTATTTATGTTTATTGAATATGCCTACCACATTACAATGTAAACATCTCACATGTATTCTATAAAAAACACATCTCTTGAGTGACTAAACATGATTTTAATAAATTAAAACTAGAACACGTTTCTAAAGTGTAAAAGAAATGTTTAAAAACAAAATGATCCCATTGACTAGTATTTATCTTATTCAGTATGATTCATGAACGACTTTTTTGACTGAAACTGAGAGAAAATAATTACCGGTACACTACACTTGTGTTTATTCCCCAGCATGTGCAGTGTGTATTTTCTTGTTAAGCAAAACATAATATTTCAAATTCCTAAAAAAGATATGTATAATGCATGCTGAGTTTGGTGACCTGTACTGGTGTTAGAGGACGGTAATAATGAGGATTTTTCCCCCAGGGCTTTGTGAGACCTATATTGTTGCTTACCTAGACAGTTGTGCCCATCTGATGTGAGTTTGAATCCTGGCAAACAGCTACAGCTGTAGCGTCCAGGTGTGTTGTGACAGGAATGTACACAACCTCCATTGTTTCTGGCGCACTCATTTGTGTCTGTTAGATGAAAACAACGTACTACACTGATGACAGCTATCAACATATCTCACACTAATTTAAACAGCTTGTGTGGAAAAACATACTATAATATACACCTCTGAATTTATGCAATGCTGTTTTCACAAACGATACACCACCTGGACTTATATTTCGTTTTATATTATGTCTTGTAATAATAGATTATATACACGGTACAGCACAAACAGGTGCCTTATTCTTACCCACGCAGATTTTGCCCGATCCGTCGAACCCCGGCTTACAGCGACAGATATACGACCGGCGGGTGTTCACGCAGATTGCATCTTTATGACAGTTGTGCGTTCCTTTTTCACATTCATTACCGCCTGCAAGAGAAAAGGAAAATGTATGGCAGTTTAGCATGTTTGCTGAAACACTGAATGGAAGAATACTCACAAAAGAAGCATACACTGGTAAAACCATACACTAGGCCTAAATGGTGCAGATGAAAGCTGTATTAGTTATGATACTAGACGTATCACAATTTGGCAATATGCTACAGTCAGACCTATTCGGTTATGAAGTATTTTGGACACAGTCTGCAATGGCGCACGTATCAGACGGTCACGAAATATGCGAGTGGGCTTACAATATTTTGGTCAGTATTAAATTTTGGTTGACTCTAATATAGTTATCCCGTAACATTTCATGACGGAAATTTCACTGATATGGTTTAGATGTAAATAAGTAGGGCAATTAATGATTAAAAATAATTCCAGATCATAATGCTTACTGCAGATATTCACCACTTTAACCGGAAATAAATTTTACATCGACGACCATAACCCATTATCTTTAAGCAAAACAGCATTATTATATTAAGTTAGTATGTTGTTCAATTAAACAGGCACGTTGCTCCAATCCTAAGGCAATTATCTGACCTGAAAGAAATATTTTCGTGATATGTTCACCATATTTCCCAGATGTTTTGATCAGTAAAAAAGATGATTCTTTAGTGGGCTTGTATTACCAGATGCAGTCTTACGATAAAGCTATTTATATGCAACATTTCCTTCAATACATATGGATGACATCTTGCCAGAACCATACAGTTTACAGACACAGATAAAGCCACGTTGATTGTTGTTGTTAAAAGTACGGTAGTGTTGAAACCAATAAATCAGACAATCAGAATTCACTTACGCTACCAGATTGTCCACAGGTAACGTGATATAGAATTGTGCCCTAAGAGCTGACCAATTCACATATTCAAATATTAGATTGGAACTCAAAAGTATGTCCCAATTCTTTATTGATAGATATCTGTCAATGATTAACATCAGCAGATAATGAGCAGCTATTTAAAATTTCTGAGGGCAAAGGATTTCCCAGACATCACATCGCAGGTAAATTATTTTTTACAAATAATACCACATCCAAAAACACATATGTACAGAATGAAGCTTGCACAACACCACAAATCTGTCAATTTTTGAATCATTAAGCTTAATCCCCACTGTTGAAGTGCAACCTTTCCCACGTCAGAGAGCACTTCACTACCACTGCTATTGGGGGTTGAGGGATCAAGCCAGGTTCGTATAAATGTACATTTTACACGAAAGGTCACTGGAAAATAAAAAAATGAGCTGTCTGAATCGAGATTTATACGGAACTGGTATGTGAAGTGTGTAGATGTGCAGATCTAGCACAACAGTCGTTTCGGTGTGGTTGTAAGTGGCTAACCTGACGTGTATCTCACTTGAAGTGACAACCTAATTTTCTCACTCGCCATTAGCCCAGCGGCGAAAAACGATCTAAATAACAGATGCTTCAAGTATTTTAAAGTCCTCGCTACTTTTCTATTTGAAATGTTTTAAGCAGCAAAGATATTTTCGAAGGAGGATCTGTTTTGACATTTCCGTTGGTTCCTCTGCACCCAATTACCCGGTATCGCCAGCGTCGTAACACTCGTCTGCCGCGATTGGTCTGTGGCTGGGCTATGTATCCACGCTGACTACACACGCCGCGTTCCACAGTGCTGAGAGTTAGTCCCCTTAAGCAGACAGCTTATGTAACATATGGTTACTTAGTCAGCTGCAGCTTATCCACATTTTCTCTAGTTTATCGCTCTGTAATTTTTCACAAAGGCGTAGAGGGCTTGTGGCTTTTGATGTTATAACGATTGTCATCTCTTGCCTGCCTTTGCTCGCACCAGTCAAATAGTTGCAATCTGTCATCCAGTCCGAACAAGAAACCAGTCTTTTTATCCCGTTACATATGCGTTTTTAATGATCCGCCACGAGTGTATTAAGTGAAAACTAATGTCTTAAGCTACCCTCCCAAGCAAACAAACCAAGATAAATTAATTACAGAAATGTTTAACTTGACAGGAATAAAACAGGACTGATTCTGAAGTAAGAATGAAAGCACGCTTTGCACACCCACAAAGGACGTCGATATTAAAACCATATGGAAACAGGAGATACAGTATAAGTAATCGCCAACGCCTTGAGTTAAAGTTGTCGAAATACTCAATACAGGAATTGAATTAAATGGTTACTGATAGTTTTCATAATACATGCATGTGTTGCCAGTTTCGCCATGTTGGTGAACCACAGCTACTATACACCGCATCAGAAAGTCAACGGTTCCTTACTTAATCCCACAAAACCCCATTTGAAGTCCTACGGTAAAGCTGAAACTGCCACTTTAAACCCAGAGCATTATGTAAAAGGAGCCGTACTCTATACAACGGTAATTAAACGCCCCACATCAGAATATCTTTGGAGTAAGAGGAGAAATTAGGCTTCTCGGTCTGCTAGATTGTCGTTTTGTCTGCGGCCATGTACTATACAACAGGAGTTGACACAAGGCTCGACAGGAGCGAGAGGTGAGCGACAAGCAAATACCAGTTGAAATATGAACTATTTTGACGAGAGGGTTTCCGTTGAATGGCAGGCGTGTCGGGTGTGCGTCTGTGGGATATGAGGCTCCACTATTTCTCCTCACGACCCAGACTTCCATAGCCCGAATAGGGCAATACACCCACAAAATCATCCTGAGCCCTATGGTAATAATAATATGATAACGTTACTTCTAGCTAAGGGCAGCGGGGATCCCTGACTTCTTTCAGCAGATATATGGTTCTCCCGCAAAGCCTGGTGTCTAACAGGCACTCTAGTAGTAGGGACCTGTTCATAGATATAGAGAAATATACTGATTGCTGAGAGACATAAGAGTTAAATTCTTAAAATTATATAACGGAGACCAAAACAAACATGACAACACTACAGTATAAATTCACGATTTGTAGCAACATTTAATTAGTATAACCGTGGAGTCCTCGCAAACAAAAGGCTTTGGCAGTTACCGGGTAATTTTACTTACGTGACGTGAAATTACTTATATTCCTTACCAGCGTATGTGCCGCTCACTACGCTCGCTTAACATCACTGCCACCACCAGACAAACTTTGGAGATCATGAGATGCACGTGTGCCTATAGGCTTTCCCTCACCACTTGTGTACTCGCGCGGAGCTATTTAATCATTATTCATCAATAAAATTGTTTCAGATTTTGGTTAGGATCATATTGTAGGCTTACATACTTTAGATAAAGAGAAGGCATGTCTATAAAGTATTATTAGAAACAAAGGTTGAGACGGATTGTTGTGATTTCTGACATAACTTCCTGTCTCATCACTGTGACCCCAGTGACCTCAACGTTGTTCAAGATTTCTGTTACCAGTGATGGCAGTGATGTAAAGCGAACGTACAGAGCGACGCATGCCGTGTAACTTACTGCTCATGGCGTGGCCTTGAATCGAGCAGCTAAGTAAAGAAAAATTGCTGGAATTACTCTGAAGTAAATCAGTCTTGATTGACGTGAAGTGGTCCTGAATGACGAAACATCAGACAAAACTGAGAAACGTCTTCTGCTTCACACGATTCTCCAAAACGTGCAAAGTAATCAGTGTTAAACTGCAAATCGGTTATAATATAGAAAAGCCTTTCATTCCAGATTTTATGAGTTTTCTCATTTAAACCTTCCCTTAGAACATAAATTTTTTGAAAGTGAAGGAGCTCTGTAAAATACAACAGCAAGAAAGGGAGCTTCAAGGCGCTTAATTTCGAATGGCTTTCTCCCATTTTGGTTTATTGAGATACCTGGACAGCTATCCAGGATGTAAACAAAATTATTTATGAGCTATTAAAATCACTGAATATATTATATTTACCTAATTCTTGTTAAATTTCAGTGCTACGGGCGTTTAATTCGCTACTATGTAAGCATTTACATGAACAGTTAGAATAAAACCCTGTAAAGTGACTTGACAAGAGGCAAGATTTCACCTGTTATATTTAACCATGTGTCAACTATTACAGTCGTCGCTGCTCTAATTCTTCTTTCCGTATATATTTTATTTTGTATAATATCAGCGATATTTTCATGCAGACGATCTCTATCGAGTTTATTGACATCATATAGAGCAAACCCTGTACAGCGAAGACAGAGTGATAGCTGGCAAATGGTAACATGTGGCCTCTTGAAATACAGCCTCTTGCCAACTTACCTCAGGCAGGGTTTTATTGTAACTGTTCATGTAAGTGCATAAATACTAACAATTTACACGGCCCTTAGTAACCCTTCAATCCGTGTCTCCGCCCACATAGCTATTGTTTATGTCCATGTACCATCTACTTAGCACATGTCTTTTCATGTGGCGTCTTAACAGTTATACATCTCGTTCTCTGAGCTGGTATGATATCACTATGTAGTGGCTGGTTTGCAAGATAGCAATACATACACAACCTAACCTTGCTTTTATCTAACATGTTTGAGTCTTGACAAGTTAATTTCTCATCCGCTTCAAGGAAGTGATTCACATTTATCTATTTCCTATGCGAATCATGGCAAGGTTGGGAGTTTTGTCTGATAAGAGGAAGAAATATTTCATTTTATTTATCTGAATGGCGTTAAGCCTGTCATGGTACCTCAATCGTACAACCACTTTTACAATGACGTCAGTACGCTCAGAGAATATTTTGTCGCCACATCCTATGGGATAAAACATAATAAACTAAGACAAAACGCTAAACAAAACTGAACATTATAGAAACAAACTCATCTCTCACTGTTTCGCTCACGTCCAATTAATTAGATAAACAGAAATGCATAGCTTGCTTTGACGCCAGCTATTACAGATCACGAGGCCCCGAGATCCCTAATCTTCAGAGGCTACTCTTCAGGGTAAACAAACACAGCACCCTACTCTGAATTACTAAAACCCAACACATAAAGATCTCAGCTAGCCAAAGTGAAAATGGGAGCCAGATGTCAAATACTGGTAGTCTATATAGTGGTGTATGAAGAAAAAAATGTCATATTTCAACAGTTCAGTTTCGCAACGTTTTGATTACATCAGTACTGCGCGATGTCATTCGTGATAAGTTGTACTTAAATTATCGTGTAAGCAAATAGCAACGCTTTCAGGAACTTAAGTCTGAAGACTGACTTAGACCAGAATAAGTGAATGGATGAACTTACTGCTCTGCATAAAAGGGTAAGCGTAAAGCAGATAATGTGGCCATTTGATTTTGATATAGCGTCGTGATTAACTAGGAATACGTTTGTTTGATTTATTTATCTCTCTGTTTGGTGTTTTTGCCTTACTAATATTTCACGAATGTGACGCTTTTCAGGTTCTGGGATGTCTTAACCCTTGGTGAGAACGAAGGTGGTAAATGGGTCGTGATGGTGATATGAGTGGATCCCGATGTCATCGATGATCCGATGTCATCGATGTTGGATTGTGATGTGTTGTGATTGACAATCACAACACATCACAATCCAACATCGATGACATCGGGATCGACAATGGTGTCGTTATTCAGTTATTGATTAGTTGTGACGCTGCCCCGCCCCACAACTGGAATGTGGCGGTTGTGGTATATGTAACTGGGTTGTGATGAGATGTGGATTGTTGTCATATACGTAACTGGAGAGGTGTGATGGTCGTCATATACGTAACTGGTTGTGAGAAGGTGTGATGGTTGTCACATACGTAACTGGGCTGTAAGAAGGTGTGATGGTTGTCATATACGAAACTGGGCTGTGAAGAGGTGTGATGGTTGTGATATTTGTAACTGGGTTGTGAGGAGGTGTGATGGTTGTCATTATACGTAACTGGGTTTTGAGGAGGTGTGATGGTTGTGATATTTGTAACTGGGTTGCGAGGAGGTGTGATGGTTGTCATATACGTAACTGGGTTGTGAGGAGGTGTGATGGTTGTCATATTTGTAACTGGGTTGTGAAGAGGTGTGATGGTTGTGTTATTTGTAACTGGGTTGTTGAGAAGGTGTGATGGTTGTTTTATACGTAACTGTGTTGTGAGGAGGTGTGATGGTTGTGATATTTGTAACTGGGTTGCGAGGAGGTGTAATGGTTGTCATATACGTAACTGGGTTGTGAGGATGTGTGATGGTTGTGATATTTGTAACTGGGATGTGAAGAGGTGTGATGGTTGTGATATTTGTAACTGGGTTGTGAAGAGGTGTGATGGTTGTCATATTTCTAACTGGGTTGTGAAGAGGTGTGATGGTTGTGATATTTGTAACTGGATGTGAAGAGGTGTGATGGTTGTGATATTTGTAACTGGGTTGTGAAGAGGTGTGATGGTTGTCATATTTCTAACTGGGTTGTGAAGAGGTGTGATGGTTGTCATATTTGTAACTGGGTTGTGATTAGGTGTGATGGTTGTGATATTTGTAACTGGGTTGTGAAGAGGTGTGATGGCTGTGATATTTGTAACTGGGTTGTGAGGATGTGTGATGGTTGTGATATTTGTAACTGGGATGTGAAGAGGTGTGATGGTTGTGATATTTGTAACTGGGTGCGAGGAGGTGTGATGGTTGTCATATACGTAGATTAGGTGTAATGGTTGTGATATTTGTAACTGGGTTGTGAAGAGGTGTGATGGCTGTGATATTTGTAACTGGGTTGTGAAGATTGATTGATTGATTGCTTGAGGTTTAACGTCGTACTCAACAATTTTTCAGTCATATGACGACGAAGGAATCATTAGGGTGCATGTACGTGTAATGTGCCTCCTTGTTGCAGGACGGATTTCCACCGCTCTTTTATTTAGTGCTGCTTCACTGAGACGACTTACCGAAGGCAAGTAAGCCGCCCCGCCCGAGCCATTATACTGATACGGGTCAACCAGTCGTTGCACTATCCCCTTCATGCTGAACGTCAAAGTCTTAGGTGTGACTCGATCAAGGATTGATCCTGGATCTACCGGTCCCGAAGCGGACGCTCTACCAACTGTGCTATCCGGGCCGGTGGGTTGTGAAGAGCAGTTATGGTTGTCATATACGTAACTGGGCTGTAAGAAGGTGTGATGGTTGTCATATACGCAACTGGGCTGTGAAGAGGTGTGATGGTTGTGATATTTGTAACTGGGTTGTGAGGAGGTGTGATGGTTGTCATATACGTAACTGTGTTGTGAGGAGGTGTGATGGTTGTCATATACGTAACTGGGTTGTGAGGAGGTGTGATGGTTGTCATATACGTAACTGGGTTGTGAGGAGGTGTGATGGTTGTGATATTTGTAACTGTGTTGTGAGGAGGTGTGATGGTTGTGATATTTGTAACTGGGTTGTGAAGAGGTGTGATGGTTGTGATATTTGTAACTGGGTTGCGAGGAGGTGTGATGGTTGTCATATACGTAACTGGGTTGTGAGGAGGTGTGATGGTTGTCATATACGTAACTGGGTTGTGATGGTGTCATGATCTGATGGTTGTGATGTATGTATTTGAGTTGTGACGATGATATTATGGTTGTGATATAAGTAACTGAGTTGTGATGCTGCTGTGATGTATGTATGATGTAATAATTCTTGTGATTGAGTAGTAAAAGAAGTGTGACGTTATCACCCTTGCGATTAGATAGTGTGGGGAGTGTGATGGTGTCGTTCATGTGACAGGGTCATTACCAATAGTGTTATGCTGTGTTTCATGTGATGGGAGTAGTGATATGAGTATGATGGCGCCGTGATGGAAGTGTAATGTTCTCGTTCGTATGATAGGATGGTGATAGAACTGTGGTGGTGTGTTTCTTGATATGAGATCATTGTAGACGCGTGATTGTGTCGCCTTTGTGATAAGTTTGTGATAAAAGTGTGATGGTGTTATTGTGACAGGTGTTGTTGTCGTTCCTGTGATTTGATTTCAAAGTCTTGTCAAGTTGTGTGATCGTGTCATTCACGTGACGGGACAGTGGGAAAAAATGTGGTGTTGTCGTTGTTGTGATGAGGTCGTGATAGTAGTGTGATGATTCCGTTCCTGTGATGTGATAGTGACAGAAGTGCCATGGTAATGTTCGTGCCATAGGATCGTGACAGAAGAGTGATGGTGTATGAGCGATTTTACACAGAGCTGAATCGTAAACGATAAGTTAAAAGTAACAGACTTGTCATGGAGTAGCAAACACGACACAAACCAAATAATTGGTTACTGCTTAACAATCGTGAAGGAATCGCTGGGAAAACTCCACTATCCTCTCTAGTTGGAAATACTCCGCATTCCAAATCACAGATTAAAAATACCAGTCTCACGGCAAAGTGACAGGGACATCCGTAAAAGCTGCACCACAAGGCCTGTCTGTCAGTCTGTCCAAGTCGGCTAGTAACTGGGAAGGAATCTTGGGGCCGGCGGCTGACAGCAACCGGTGACTATTGTACACAAACCCAAATTAAACACCACTTTATTTACACATTGACGCTAATCCGGGGTTTCCTACTGTATATCTCAACAAAAGCTATCCTCAAATTACCAGCTTCCACAATACAGAATTGACAAAAATCGTACATATACAATGTTTTTTTTTAAGGGGATCAGCGTTCAAAAATAGCAAAAATGTAGACCCATAGTTCTTTGTAACAGTCTTTTTCTGAGAAGACTTAGTCAAGTAAAGAAATATGTGAAATCGGAAGCCACCACCGTCAGAGTGAAGTGATCTGTCAGGCTTGGCTAGAGCTGTCACCGGACAGGCAGCAGGCTGGGGTCAGACTCACATTACACGGGAATGCTCTCTTTCCTCTTCCTGGCGAGGAATTGTACGCTGTGCTTCTTCTGACAGCTAACATATTGGAAAAGACCGCCCTAATTCTTTAAAAAAACATTACCCAGAGAAAGTGTAGGTTTTAGGCGGTGGTTAGCACTTGATATGCATCTGTCTATAAAACTGCCATATACCGATGTCTCACAACCCACATATCCCCCCCCCCCCCAAAAAAAAAAAAAAAAAAAAACATAATGGACTTCGGCTTTATATGTCGGCTATGTGTACATTCAAGCTGCACCTCCTATTTTAATGAAATTTTTCCAGGATGAAGCTGACAGGAAAAAACTATTGGTGAAGATAGATTAGCGTTCTGGAGGCCTGTATTACAACTTCATGATACCATATAGTACGTATGATGTACGTATGCCACTTTAGCAAATGGCTAACATGTTTGCCTTTTCAGCCAGACTGGAGGCATACGACGCAAAAGATTCCTAGCATTCTTTAAAACTGGCCTTGCATGTTTTTATAGGTCCACATTACTAATATAAGATCTATTGCAACTTTTTACTGTAAGATTAATTAGAATTATGTTTTGTAGCGATGTAGCGTCTTCAATCTAACTTCGGGCTAGTGTCGTAGAAACACATAACTGCTTTGATATATTCCTTTGTCTTTTTTAATTAGTGTTCACACAGTTCGAAAAGATACTTCGCATACACGAATGTGGCTAAGGTTTTGGATGAAAGAAACGACAGATTGAATGCCCCCGCCACCTTTGGGTAAACAGTAACAATGAAGGTGTACGACGAGGATGCTTAAGTTTGTGATTCACTTCCCTGAGGGCAAGAAAAGTGATACGTAAACAACATAACGTGGTGAAAACTGGCTTGCCAGAAGAAAATACTTTTTCTGCGCACGGACAGCCATTCAGAGTTCACTGACGTCATGTGTACATGCGTGTTGGGAACAATCTATCTCTTCCGCTACCAGACCGGACCCGATGGCTCAGTTGATAGAGCGTCCGCTACCGTTGGGTCACACCTAAGACCTTAAAAGAGGAAGTTGTAGCTTCCTAGCTAGGCGTTCAACATTAAGGGGATAGTACAACGACTGGTTGACCCATATCGGTATAATGGCTTGGGTGGGGCGACTTACTTGCCTTCGGTAAGTCGTGTCAGTAAAACAGCACTAGACAAAAGAGCGGTGGAAATCCGTCCGGCAGCAAGGAGGCACATTACATGCACTTTAAGAACTCCTTCATCGTCATATGACTGAAAAATTGCCAAGTACGACGTTAAAAGTCGGAGATCACGTGATCGTCCTAGCGTAGATGAAAATAAAATGGCAAAATTCTGCCTCACGGAATTACAGAATAGCGTTAAAACGGCGTTACAACACCGCGATCACATACTGTGCTATAACGCCGTAATTACAGTGTTACAACGCCCCACTACGGCTGATCCTGACTTACATGACGTTGTTTCAATGGTTCACCGATAGGTCATAAATCAACTCCAACGTCATTTCAGCAACTTTTGGTAACAAGCAATCTTCACTCGATCTTTGTTGTATGGGTCAAACGCAAAAAGCTATGTTGTCAAGACCGAGGTCAAGGTCAATTTAAATTCCCTAGATTGCGCGTTCCTCACCTACTAAACTCCGACAGTTTACATACAACTTCATAAATAGTCGTTGTATGCTTATTTATTTGCTTGGTGATTTACGCCGTAGTCAAGAATATTTCATTTATATGACTGCGATCAGCATTATGATTTTATGCTTATTAGAAGAAAAAAAGGTCCGGTAGATGTGGGAGGAGGGTTGATGTCTGGGAAGGGTTGATTTGATGGAGTTGAAACTACTCTATGAAATGTTTAAATGACTCACCTAAAATTTGCCCTGTATTCAATAATCTTTTGCTATCTACCTGAAAATTTCAATATATCTTAGAAAAAATAAATCAATATGTTTCTGTCTTTGTTTAATCTGGTCAATTCAATATTTGTGTGATGGGCAAAAAGGGTTACAGTGTTTTGACGGAAATCATCCACCGTAAAACAGTGATTTAACTGCGAGTGCAAAAAAGACCGCACACTGCTGGATGTGTGCATTACAAAAAGATTAAAAGTTTCTAGTCTTACAGTTTCATGAATACCTAGCTACAGCCATATTTCTGTTGGGCATCCTGCGTCTATTCACGAAGCGCGCCCATTGCCCTGGTAATTAACTCCATTATTCCTCCAAACTTCTTAGCGAAGATCCACATTCTTTCTCGACTGCCGGTGACTATTTTTTCACAGAGAGGCGGAAGTTCATGGCGGTTTGTGCCGTCATATTTTAGGCCTCACTGTCAACCCGATACGATTCGCCATTCATCGCGCACGGTATTTGATGTAAACCAAAGCCGGCTTCGCCAGCAGGTGGGGCACGGCAGAATATTGGAGGAATTCGCTATCCTGTCGGCTGCTGATACGGTCAACCTTAAGTAGCATTAGCCAATAATAACACAAGTACTATGTTTCGCTATCCCGCTGCCACGGCAAGGAGCGGCAATTAGCTCGGTGGGAAGACACTCAGAAAAACAGCAACAGCTTGCTTGTCAAGATGTATTCCGCTTCTCTACGTACCTCAATTTATAGCCTAAACTGTTTCGGCTGACTTTGTAGATTGTTACTGCTTAACAGCATTAACTATAAAGAGAAGCATGTGAGATACTTAGTTCGACACTACAAGACATATCATCTGTTTTAAACTAACATTTTAACACCCTACAGGCAACATATATGATAAAAACACAGAGAGCAATGTGAAGGGCAACTACAACATTATATCAAATAATGCGATCAAATACGAACACCATAGTCACAGTAATATAGCATTCATCTAAACTACTTCATTTTACACTCTGCCCAAGGCGGATATGTCTGATAAAGATAATCTAAAAATCAATTATAAAATTAATACCTTCGTCTGTGGTAGATAAATAATTATCTTCACAGGTCATCAATGGCAGTGAGTTGGATTAGCATGTTTCTGCTTATCCGTGATGCAAACTGCACAATACATGGGCTAATTAACATTAACATATGTAATGGTAATTGCGTTTAAAGAGTGAACAAAGACAGGAAATCGTCTTCCATGCCAAAGATACAGTCTTCTGCTTCATTAAATTTAGTTCAGTAACAGAGTGTAATAAAGAGGAATATATACAGCCCTAAACACGTTAATCTACAGTCTAGTCTCTATTCATTTTTATGACATCCGCGTTATTCCTGTAGTCTTGTACTTTCCAACCCCTCTTTGTCATTATTACATAATAAATATCATTTGCAAGCTAAACATAGACACTGTGCACCAACAAGAACAAACAGTTGCCATTCCTCTTTACCGAAAGGGCAAAACCCCAATCAGTTTGGCCACATGAACCTAGTTAGCTCAAAGCTTTACTGAGATGTTGCTGCGCGGAAAGTGTTTTGTTGTGTCTACAGACTGGTGGCTGATGCGTGTTTGGACGTTGTTTGTTTGTCTAGTCTGAGCCCTGTCTAATATTCACCGTCCAGAAAAGACTAGAGCATCGGCATTTTGCGCCGAGCAAATTGCCAAAAGCCTTGATTGTTGACATAGATATCTGATAATAGCATTGTTCACACCGAGGTGTTTAATGGGTCTCTCAATTACCACAACTGTCTAAACACAACACTACTTGTCGAACAAGGCTCTAGAGTAAGCATTATGCTGAGTGTGTTTGACAAGACCTAAGTACGATATATTGGAGGATTACCTCAACATAAGCAATTCTGCGCAAGTACCCAATGCTCTATCAAAGCAAGAAATCCATTCTGCGATGAAGGGTATGCTTTCTGCACAGGATCGGTCGTCCTAGAAAACGTCAACCGTTTTCCTGTGGGCCTACGCTGCCAAATTAGACAATCGTAACTGAATTGGCCACCCGCCAGAACTCTGCCTCACTGATACCCAGAGTGTTTTCACTCCGTCCTTCATCCGTTGAAAAATGTTATTATCTCATGTGAAGGCGTGGAATCTTAATATGACCATAAACTTGCGTCAATCAACGGAGTCCCGGTGCTCAACATGTCCCGGCATGTCTGATTAGCCGTACACACCCAATCGCGAACATAATCTAATTTAATTATACAAAATTAACATCAACACTATGACTAAATTCCAAGTATTTCCTCATCCTAAAGTTGTTAGAAAGGCCGTGGTCCAACTTACACCCCTTTGGCCAAAGAACTGCTAAAGGCGGTTGGAATTGGCAAGACTAACTCGTAGACAGAACATGCTTAAATAGAGAACTGCTGACGGAGAATATACTTGCAGATCTTTCACGAAACTCAGCCAGGTTCAGTCAGGCAGCGTCTGCAGGAATTAATGTGAAGATAATAACCAAACCAACAGGTATAGCCACCAATCCGTTACACACATAACCAAACATCGCTCAAACAATCCTATGCCTTAATAGCAATAACTACACTTTATGCTAACATGAACAGTAGTGTACTTTCAATAAAACTCTTCGTGAAAAAGTATATGATTTGCTCCAGGATAAACAGGACTTAAGCGTCCCGAATAATAATGAACGCTTGTGGACTGGTTTTATCTAAAGTACATGAATATGTGGCAATTGAGTACAGTTGGTCCTTTGGATAATTTTGTGTCTCCACATATATTCTCAATGCTTTTTCCATCTTGAAGTCATATTTCAAAGTCTCGTTATCCATACTGTATATACACAGTGGTCGTTCGCCACGATATGGCTTTCGTTGCGTTAATCATTAAACCTATTCGGGATCTTTATTGTTTGCGTCATCGGTCTCATGCCATATTTTCTGGTGTCCAAGTTCACACTGCGCTTGCTGGCATATTTTTAGTAAGTTCCTCATACAGTCTTGTCATATGTTTTACAGCTTACAAACCCGAGGCAATAATTTGCATCAATTCGGGTTTTATATGTTATTGTTGTGATAACCTGATATAGTAGCCCATAAGATTAAACTAAGAAATCCAGATAAAAAAAAATAAGAAATCCAGAAACAGAAAAGACAAATATTCCTCACGTTAACTTGACAGGATTGTGTTGTGAGAAAATGGGATCACACAGGTGGTATTCACAGACCCTACACAAAACATCCATACTTTTCAAGTATTGCATTAATCTGACGTAAACCCTAAAGAGGGGTTATGAAAAACTTACAGAGAAGTGTGACGACAATGTGAAAGTTGGCAAATGGTCACACGTATATCACTGGTGAAATCCAGCCTTTTGTCAGTGCCCTGGCACTCTGACTTAAGCGGAAGTAAGTAAAAATAAAAAGGATCAATGATGTTTGTTGCAATTTGTTAGACGTTATACTAAAATGCTGTGTTGTTGTCACAAATAAATCTCACAAAACAATGCATAGGGTCCAGACCTCAAGGATTTCAGAAAGGCAACGACAGTGTGCTAGTTGACAACTGACCAAAAGTATCACTATGGTAACCCAACCTCTTCTTAATTTACCACTTACAAGGCATGCAATTCGCTTTATCAAGACCATAATGTATTACTGAAAGAGGTTTTTTCGGTATTGGGCAAAGAACATTTCGCCTTATACATGGGCACCAGCAACACAAATGGACAATATTTTATACAGCCAGACTGAATATTAGTTTCAGTAATAGTTGTTGGGGGTGATTTTTGAACAGACAATTCTGTAAACGCCAAAGTGAAGTGAAATTTTAAAAAGTACATAATCGTAAAAGAGTATACTGCGAGAGAGGCGGTTGAAATAGAAGTGTGTCTGCTGTTTAATTGTGACATTATGCATGAGCAGATCACGTGACCCGCGGCCTGACATGACATATTTTTGCCCTGTTGAAAATCCAGGATATAACCTTTTCCCAGACACACATAATTTTCAACGCTTCAGATAAAATGGCAATTAATTGCTATGACGTTTTTTTTTTCACTTCCAAGCTGTTTAACGTAATGAGGATTGTCTATATTTAGTTTAATCTTATTACACTGAACAATGGATAATTAATTTAGAACGTCCAAAATGCGCATATTTAGTGGACAAAAAAAAAAAAGCCCATAGCAATTAATTGAAATTTTAATTGGAAAATCCTAGTATCCAATAAAGACAACAGTGCTTTTTATATTTTGTGTAAGATGATAGGATAGCATTCTGGAGACAATGAAAAGGCAATATACAACACCACATATACATAGACACTGACGCTGTTCTCCATTCTTTGATGAAAACAACATGTTCAAAATTGTGACTAAAGTTTTAAAATGTAGAAAATCAAGAAAGACTTACTCATTTTCTTTAAATCTATAACTTTTCTTCAGCATACAATTCCTACTTTTATACCCATATATCCACACACGCAAACTTCTCTCTGAAAGTATAAATACCGTCAAATCCTGTCTTAGTCGTACTGCGCTGATCTTTGGTGATAATGTATATGTGTCTACCACGCCAGGTCCACTTGAACTGGGTAAATACTGGTTAACTAAAAGTGGGATTACCATCACAGGTCTATCGCTGCTCACAAACACAATGCCTTAAGAAAGGAAGGCTGGGAAGCGGAGGGGTAAAGCATGTTGTGATAATCTCTGTTGACAGGAGACGGGCTTGTCGTGATTCTAACACTGACAGACTGCCATGGAAAAGGCAAGTTGATTGTTTGATGTGAGCGACTAGAGTATGTCTGGTCAAACATAGTCTTACACGTGTGTCAGTTTGTCTACCCCAGTCTGGGACATATCGTCTGTGAGGATAGCGGAAAGTGTCTGGTGATACCGTGATAGAGTGTCTAGTACAACAGCTCTGTGTATAGTACAGCGCATCGTACTGCAGCGAATCACTGTCTGGTACACCACTGATACATTGCCTACGTTTCCACATAATAGTGGACAGTTTTACAAACTTTCTACTGGCCTCTATGGTGCAACAAAGTGCAGAAAATAGTGCAGAAATATTACACTGTCCACTACACTGATATGTCATAGTTACATGCAAGGGCACTAGTTCAATTTTAGTATTCTCAAATTAAGTAATACAAAGAATTTACTTAACTGACTGGCTATATACAACCAAGACAAATACACTATTGCGGGCACCAGAGCCATTGAGAAGGTTTCATGAACGAGCACAGTGCCAAGCCAGCTGGCATCTAAAGGTGGACGGCAAAGTGACTAGCTAAGGGTGTTATTCACCGGGCCAGTAAGTTACTGCAGATATCGTGTTGAGGATGTTGTGTAGCGATAGGCTGCGGACTGAAGCGTCCAGCAGCAGTCGTCCGGGTACCGCGGGTTAACCTACCTGAACGCCGACGGGGCTTTCTTCGTGTGTACATTGCCGACACACTCAACAAGAGTCCGAGTAGGCACAGACACTGACTAAGACGCACAAACCTCATCTTGAGAAGAATAACTTCATGCCCAGCTGTTAATGGCGTGTCTCCTCAATTATAGCACATTCGATTAAAGCGGCTTCCCTTGTCACCAAATACATACTGTAGAAGTACATAAGAAAAGGCTGAGCGTATATTCGTGTCCAAGAAACTCATAATCGTCTATATGGCGAGCGGGTGATACGTATGGAATTTGACAGGCGTGCTACAATAGGACGGATTCAGATGTTACCACCTGTTGTCGGCAGTGCATTCGGCTGCCCTGAAATAGTCGCCGATCATACTGCCATTGTACGGCGCCGCCGACAAGCATGAAGAGTGTCAGTGGCACAGCGCCTATAGTGCTATCAGCTGGGCCATACAGGTGCTGATGAAGAGACGTTACCCAGTAATTGCGATTCTCATCTTGCCAGCCTTGCTGCCGCTCATCGCATCCTGAGCACACATGCTCTGTGTCAAAGTGATCATATCGCCAGCCTTTTTCTCGCCGGAATATCTACACAAGCGGTGATATCCATGTCAGTAGAGCTCGCCAATTCATCAATAGAAAGGTTATTCTAGTGGAGAGCAGGCTTAAAATGTATTCTCTTTGCCAGCTTGCCAATTCCGCATCGCTGGCTCACAGACTGGCCATGAGTAGCAGCCCGTGCATCGCCATCAATCGTCTGGCTGCCGGCTGCATGCGCCTACGGGCCACGGAGAGGAGCTGTAGGGAAAGGGAGGTGTTGAGAGCTGTAGGTCAGCCTCGTATTAATGATACATGGCCTTGTTATTGCAGCATCGTTCAACACCTCGTGCCGTCACCCCGCCTTCTCCTCCCCACACTTCGCCAATCCACCCAGCACTTATCGCAGACTAATATTTCATACCCAACTGCTTTTTTTCACGTGTGTTTACGTCTGAAACCAAGTACAGAGTCTCACCATACTGTTAAACTGCCATAAATGAATCCATTCTGAGTTTGACCCCAAATTGCAAAAATCAACACGAGCATAAGTAAAAGTTTCAATACAAGAATAGCCGCTCATTATGTCTGTAAACAGCTGAGGACAGTTTTGTGCAAACACACTGAATCCTTGGGCTTAACTATTTGAAGTGTATATCTTATATCGGTGGACTATCATACGAGCTTATTAAGAATTTACATTTCATCTATTTCCAAATTGTCGTTAAACCTCGGTCATTTATTCTCAGATTTGTACTTGTACAAAATAATACCCCAAACTAGCTTCTACCAAACGAGTGTTTTTATTCATTTTCTACTTGGTGCTCATCCTGAGTGCCATCAATCAGAATACTTGGATTAAGGGTCAGAGCAGATTGGACACCAATCTTACACGTGAAAAGAAGCTAAAGACAGTGAAAGCATTTTCACTAACACTTATATCTAACGTCGTTTCCTGACCTTAACAAATCATTAGACTCGTCATCAAGTCAAATAACTGGTGTCTGGAAATCGCTACGAAAAAACACCTCGCTAATCACAGGTACCCTCTCGTTGTGTACTTTATAATATTACAATATCTTATCCTAATGTGAATACAACCATGCCTGACGCTAGTAAGCCATTGTATCGGACATTTGGCGTTGACCTACTTGTGCACAGCTTGTAAATAAAGAATTGTCTGACAACAAGACTGTCAATGTGAAGAAGACAGTTTCTGTTTTTTTCTCTCTCTGTATCGTGTGTATATAGACGCCTGTTGTCATGGATTATCGTAGTTTATGACTTTTTCTGCAGAAATTTCTGCAGACTTGTGCTGAATTGTGTGTAGGGTATGCCACTCATCAGTGGAAGTGTGGAAGTGCCTCACTACTGTCAATGTCAGCAGAATACCACTAGTAAACCATAAAGGAGTAGTAAATAAAGCTGGTAACATTCAAGAGAGGAGTAGTCAACATTTCAAAATATCACTCGTAAACCATAAAGGAGTAGTAAATAAAGCTGAGAACATTCAGGAGAGAAGTAGTCAACATTTCAAAATATCACTCGTAAACCATGAAGGAGTAGTAAATAAAGCTGAGAACATTCAAGAGAGAAGTAGTCAACATTTCAAAATATCACTCGTAAACCATAAAGGAGTAGTAAATAAAGCTGAGAACATTCAAGAGAGAAGTAGTCAACATTTCAAAATATCACTCGTAAACCATAAAGGAGTAGTAAATAAAGCTGAGAACATTCAAGAGAGAAGTAGTCAACATTTCAAAATATCACTCGTAAACCATAAAGGAGTAGTAAATAAAGCTGGTAACATTCAAGAGAGGAGTAGTCAACATTTCAAAATATCACCCGTAAACCATAAAGGAGTAGTAAATAGTAAATAAAGCTGATAACATGTAAGAGGCAAGCAGTTAACATTTCAGTTTTGGAGTATACACGGAAGATAGTCGATAATCTTGGCATTATACCCAATACAATTTTCCAACTCATAGTCCGTAAAAAAAATACTTAGGTCGAATACATACGTAGGTATGTCGGTCGCTCTTTTATTGCAAGTGATCATAAATGCATCAAATTGATTTCACAAGCACAAACGCTGATGCGGTCCCTTCTGGCGTCCTGAGCAAAATGTCTCCCGTTACTGGGGGTAACTCTTGGACGTTTTGTGTTGTTGAATTTCACTTCCGCCACTGACAGCTTGTGATTGACTATGTTTGTGTGACTTGATGCTAAATCCTTGAAGGGTAAAGTTATCTCACTGGTGCCATTTTCAGCAAAATGCCTCCGAGTGCTTCTATGTTATGCTTTACGGGAAATCCCCAGCTTTTGTGTGTGATGTCAAAACAGTCTTTGTCAACATGTCCTGTGTCCTTATCGCTAAAACAATGACCTACATTTTGTACTTAATGCAACAGGTGTAATGTAAAAACTCAGCGTCAAGTTCTACTTTCTTATACCACTGGTATACCATGAATCGGATTTCCAAGTCGATAATCAAAAAAAAAAAAAAAAACAACAATTTCCAAAACATGATATCCAAATTCAAATTTCAAACTCATGGATAATTCCAAGGATAAATACATATATACATATAACATTCGTGCTTTGACCGCTATACTGTTTATAAAAACTATAATAAACATGGATGCGATCACCCCTTTGAATACGCGTAGCTTAAGCGTCATTAGATATCACTACAAGAGATAAGATTTGTTTCACTTTTAAAATGTATTTATTTGGGCTAAATCAAAGTGCCACAAGCTTGTAATTTGAAGTCAGCTTGTCATTATCTCCAAAACATGTTAAAGTAGTCTCGATGAACTTAAAGATATGGAAATACTTCAATGCATGACCTTATATGTGTACTACTTGCCCGATGGCAGGAACGATAAGAAAATATATGCGGAACTAGTTGAAGTAGCATATTGTCAGAAAAGTCCATTTTCATTATTTCAAGCCAAACACTTAAGTTCATGCATATACCCACGCTTTTATATCACACTGCTTACTAACTTGATCGTGCGTGGAAAGGCTGTGGGTTTCCCCCCAGGCACTGCCCGGTTTTCTCCCACAATAATGCTGGCCGCCGTCATATAAGTGAAATATTCTTGAGTACGGCGTAAAACAACAATCAAATAAATAAATAAATAATAACGGCGGTTGCGCTAAACATAACAGACTGTCATCGTTATCCAATCAGACACGTACCTGCTTAAGTTGGCAAAGGACTTATGCAAATACAAATTTCCAGATGTGCCTGTCAAAAGCAGCGTGAAGTAATTGCGCCTAAACACCGCATGTAAAAAGCAGCGTGAAGTAATGGCGCATAAACACCGCATGTAAAAAGCAGCGTGAAGTTATTGCGCCTAAACACCGCATGTAAAAAGCAGCGTGAAGTAATGGCGCCTAAACACCGCATGTAAAAAGCAGCGTGAAGTAATGGCGCCTAAACACCGCATGTAAAAAGCAGCGTGAAGTAATGGCGCCTAAACACCGCATGTAATTTATTTATTTATTTATTTATTCATTTTTTCATTTATTTATTTATTTATTTGATTGGTGTTTTACGCCCTACTCAAGAATATTTCACTTATACGGCGGCGGCCAGCATTATGGTGGGAGAAACCGGGCAGAGCCCGGGGAAAACCCACAACCATCCGATGGTTGTTGCCAGACCTTCCCACGTACCGCCGGAGAGGACACCGCATGTAAAAAGGAGTACGAAACACCTTGCGGATCGATTCGAGGAGGCGATCAAACGCACAAAGAGTACTTTAACGTCACGTTTATGACGTGTCTACCTGTTTCTGCCTCTTTTGCCGACACTGTTTTAGAAAGTGGAAATTGTTTAAATAATCAGATTTTAATTGTTTTATGATCCGTGAATGCGGACAATCTATGCATGTTGTTGCTTCGTCACTGCTTCCCATCATTATAGAAAAATGCAATTTGATTGGATATTCATTAGCTATCGAGTGTGGTGGATTGGATGTTTCTGCTGTTGGATCATGGTGGTAAACGTAGCTAAATGCAAAGAGTTTCTGTTCATAGAATGAATATGGGAAAGTCAGAAACTAACTCCAATAGCACGTTGTCCAGAAAGTCAAGTCTTTGCTACAATGGCACACTGTCAGGAAAGTCAGGAAGTTACTTCAATAGGACAATGTCAGAAAAGTCAGACACTTTTGGTGCAGTAACATATTGTCAGGAAAGTCAGGAACTTATTATTCTATCCAGATCTGTTAAAATTCATGGGTACTTACCTTGTAATCGTATCACGTTGTGAAATTGTGCAATACTTCAAAATATTTATTTTAGGCATTTTTATTGTTTGGCCTTAGAGATGGGCTAGAACAGAAAATGGTGCTAGAACAGATGGTCATTAAATGGTGTTTTAAATCTGAATCATTCTCATTCATACAGATAAGTTTCTATTCCCAGCTCCTAATTATTGTCAGTGATAAAAGAAGTCTGAGAAGGTGAGCAAAGGTTAATCAAGCTCACTTCCACTGATGTCCGGCTCTCAGCCAATAACCTTACCGTAAGCTGTAATGATCCGGTCAAATTCCAGCCCCTGCATTCACTGAAAGGCGTTTAGCAAATCATCATTGTTTGGGACGCCCCGATATGTGAATAGATTGGCGAAGCCATAATCATTCATTCATTCATTGTTGGAGCAACCTGCAAACGGTCGTGTTTTTTCCTCGCATTCTCCCCGCCCCCCCACCCCCCCCCCCCATCATAAAGCTGGTCACGTCGTATAAGTGAAATGTTTTTGAGTACAGCGGACAACATTAATCAAATCAAATCAATCTTTGTTGGAGATCAAATCCCGGTCGGGTCATACTGAAGACTTTAAAAATGGTACTAGTTGTTGCCTCGCTTGATGCTCAACACTGAGGGGTCAGGGCCAGGAAACAGGGCTGGTTGGCCTGGTCTCAGTTTCATGTGACTGGATAGTGTCTGGTGTCTTCGGCATGATACTTCAGTGTTCAGGTGGCGGCTGAACACTTTGGCGGCATGGACTGTTCATGTAGGCCTACACACACTTAATGTCTCCTCGTCGACATATGATTGAAAAATACATACATGCGCCATGCCTTGAACTATCTGACTCATAACAATCGTGAAACTGGAGTAATGATTCGCTTGGCAGAACTAAGACTTTTAAAGCGTCATGGGTAGACGCCCATTGTTGGTTCGCTGATATTGCCGGCCATCTTCTTCACACCCAGGGCTTCACATTTATCGCACCAGTTGAAGCTATGGCTTTCTCCGTCTCAAATGCATATATGCAATACATCAACATACTCTGAGACCAATTACGTTCGGCTCTTAGGCCGGTCTGGAAAGTGTAAGCATCCTTGTATGCACTACAGTTTTTTTAGGCGAGTCACCGATTAAAAAAACAACTCGTTTTTCTTCAAACAACGGCTCGTTAAAGTTATAATCCAGATGTTGTTTCGCCTACTTGGTACGTTATTTGTCCGGAAACGCGATACGTCTGTGAAGAGCGGGCTGGTTAGATCAGCTGTTCTTAACCATATACCCGTATAAACTGGAGTGGCTGGGTGCTCCATAATATAGCGTTGAAGGGGGCGTCTTTAACGTCATATGGCTTTAATACTGACTGTCTGTTAAACTATTGCCTTCTGGTCTAATTCACAGTGTAGCTCCCTAAGTATGCAGTAATATCCTATGATAAGTATAAACATAGATAGTGTGTTTATGGTATAGTACAGTAGTTAAACATAATATAATATAATAAGTATGTGATAGATAAACACGATAAAATATATATTTGAAAGCCATAGATATGCTTTTCCGAAATACTTTCTGGAATTAATACCAATGGTCTGTGGGTTACCATTTTAGAAAACAGTTTACCGCTGACGCGTCCTAACAGAAGATTTTTCTTGATTCCACCTGTGAACCTGTACGTCGAATTATTCTCGAGCATGTAAACTAGTAAAGTAGAAATAGTGATATTTAAGTAAATAAAAATAACTGAAAATTACATGAAACTGTTTAAATGTGACCAGTTACCTAACCAATATTTTCTTTTGTCAGGTTTACTTTATGGATTGAAACAAGTTTATATTTAGTTATTTGATTTTGTTTGGCGATTTACATTGTACTCAAAAATGTTTCATTTATAATACGACGGCCAGCATTTTAGTGGGAGGAAACCCGGCTTGGGGAAACCAGCTATCAAACTCGGATTTCTGGCAGACCTTTACCACGTACGGAGAGGAGAGGGAGCCAGTATGATCTGGAATTGAGCTCACTGCGATCAACTTGGTGAGAGGCTCCGGAGTCATTATGGCACGCTAACCCCAAAGAAGTTTACAGCAAAGATTATATAAAGTTTTTTTTTTAATATATTATAATATATTATCTACCAATACGTAAGGCCACAATGCGGCATGTCCTCACAATACAGCCGAGATTGTGCTTCTGACCCTTGTGTAATGGGAAACTCATTCATTATAATTTTTACCCACAATTATGAAACCTGTCTAATATAAGACAAATTCTAAATGACGAGATACTTCAATTTGATTTCATAAAGATTAGACGGAAATTAGAAAGAAATAACAAGTAAGCTAGATCAGATATGAACAAACAAAGGATTGGTGAAGAGTGTAGATGCAGTAATTACATCAACAAATAAGAGATAAGGAAAACAAGTGACACCGGCAGATGATAACACAAAATTCCGTAGAAGGGCGGCTTGTTTGAAAACGTTTATACCTCTGTCAGGGCGCTGAGTAATTAATGACCCCAACATCACCAAGTGCTTAGCCACCGGACGTGCATCCATCCAATTTTCCCTCGGCTGTCATTAATTAACAGTGTCAGCCGCTTGCTTATACCGTTACATCGTAATTTCATCTCTGTTAGACTTTACACGCATGCCTGAGTGTAAAGTTTACATACGACAAGATCATGATTATCAACTGACAGATTTGATGACATTGTTGTACAAATACCGGTTGATGAATATTAATGAACAGGCCTGAACAGAATTTAGCGCTATTCGACCTCCTGATAAAGATTAGTACAAAAAACTTTATTAACTCATTAATGAGGATGAGCACATAACTTCAATGTAACACTAAAAGCTCCAAGCCTGGAAAGTAACGATTTCTTATGACGAATAATTTCCATAGAGGTCTCCCAGACCTTGCAAAATAGTGGCTATTCACTCCATATACCAAAATGTGTAACAAACAACATGCTGTACTTTAGTATAGAGCAGTTAAGAACATGATCGCTCTTGGGTAAGATAAATAATAAACCAAAAAAACCTGAAGGAAGCTATAAGCCATAATAAGGTGATTGCATAACGATGTCATTCTGCTTGCACTACGCAGTTTAAACGCTCTGAAGTTGATCACAAGTTGGTGGCTTCACTGGTGTTATAACGGTACATAGATTTCTCAAACTGCAAAGTGAGTGCGCAGCAGAAATGGGGAGTATAAAGCTTCCATGCAGCGCTCTCATGGGAAGACCGTGGGTGCAACTTCATGTCATCTTATTGTACGGATATAACGAAAACGGAGGTTACAATTAGTGGAGAATTTCGCCCACCGCCATTTCGAATCACGTGACTAGATTACAAGGATGGATAACAAAATCAAGATCATTTTATTTTTTCACAACAACTGTTATTGCTACATTCTGTTTGTTGTGAAAAGAATAAATAGCGTTAATATTCCTGTCAAAAACACTTTTTGTCAGCATAGTGTAATCTCCAAGGTGTAATCTAGACGTTTGCGAGTATTTAGTTTTCAAGATAATGCCGAGCTTAGCCGGTGGATTTGAAAATAACGGTTGGCCAAGCCCAGATGCTGTTGATGTACCAGTATATTGGTGTTAATTTTTAACGCAATGCTCTTGATGATTCAGGAACAACAATCTACTGATATAAAGTCCGATTATTTCATGATGAAAGGAAAAATGTTGCTGTGGAGTACAGCTTTGACTAGCTATCGACAACATAAAAGCGTATCACCCTACGAGTGTGAGCGTACATCAGTATCCTGAAAGCTAAGCTGGGAAGAATGGGATGGATATCAGTTCCAGATTTCCTGCACTTTATTACACATGCTTAAAGACAATTGATTTAAAACATTTATAATACTTATTTTCCACGCTTCTTTAGACTTTTCGTCACTGAAAAATGCCTTGCGCGATTTGCAGAATACTTATATCATACGCTGTAACTTGTTAACATAGCTGCTTAACTGTCTAATATGCCTATCAAAATATCCGCATGCCACTTTTACCTCAAATTCACAGTGTATTGTGTAAATAAAGAATGACATCATCGTGACAACTGTTACAGGGTTATACGCAGCAGTAATGAAATAAAAATGGGTTATACACAGAAAGCATTATTTAAAGACAAAACAGATCAGTTGCATAATAGGGTCATTGTCTGCGCACTAAGCACTGTAGGATGTGAAGAATGATTATAGCATGGGTGTTTTATGCAGAACGCTGAATGTCATACTCTGCCATCCATCAAACAACTCTTCTTTTTAAGACGACATTTTTAACGTATCCTTGTTACCTTGTTATTTCCAACACTCGTTACTCATACTTTCTTGTTTTGTTTGTTGCCGAATCTAAATGAACAAGATAATCACTTGTCATATGTCAAAATGAATGACGGTTTACGGTTTTAATATACTTCAAATCGCACAATGCATGGCGTTTTTAGTCTGTGACGTTGAATGCATCCGTCCGAGGAAGAACAACCGTTGAATTAACAGTTGTAAGCTTTAATCGTACATGAAAAAGACCCAGTCCAGCATACGTGTTCACCCATATGCTCAAATGTATGCTAGATTACCCGATATAAAAGTACCAGCCTCTATATAGATGACATTGCACATGTAAACTACTTTGTACAATACCAAAGCAGACAACTTACACGTCACACAATACACTGTAGCTGAAACCGACACACAGTACCAAAATATGAGCAGAAGAACCTTATTTATTCACGAGCTCAAAAGGTATACAGAAACACCTGATACAATACCATTCCGAAACATGCTGTACACTGAAACACTGTATATACTATACCAGTCCTACGCTCAGTGTACACAGCAACCTCTCACACTATACCAGTCAAAACTCAAACCGTACACACAAACATATACTATATCACAAGCTCCCAACAGCATTTTTACACAAAAACACCATAATACTACATCAGTCCCGAGAGCAAACTGCTACATGTATAACAATCCCATGCTCACACGTTAAACAGAAACACCCCGTACTGTACCAGTCCCAAGCTTACACCGTACACAGAAACACCTCGTACTGTACCAGTCCCGAGCTCACACCTTACACAGAAATATCTCATGTTATTTCAGTCCTAAGCTCACACCGTACACAGAAACACATCATACTATACCAGTCCCAAAATTACACCCTACACAGGAACACCTCATACTATACCAGACCCAAGCTTACACCGTACACAGAAACACCTCACATTATACCGGTTTCAAGCTCAAACGGTACAGAGAAACACCTCACGGTGTTCCAGTCCCAAGAACAAACAGTATACAGAAACACCGCATACTATTCCAGTCGCAAGCTCAAATCGAATCTCCGCATAATATTCCACTCTTAATGACAATTCAGGGACATTTAAAGGAGAAGAAAACTTTTTTAAAAAAAATGACACTATAGGCTGAAAAGAGCACATTTTTTTCTATCTGGTGGTGCCTGCTGCATAATTTTGGGATTTTTCCTCGCCATACACGGCCTGAAAACAGCAAAGCTGTCATAAATCGCTGAGCCCAAGGCGTCCTCCATCTTTTACATCCTGTAATTTATGCTGGGGGTGTGTTGCCTCTCGGCCATTGATAGTCGTTAAAACTGCCGGCTTGTTCGTGTAAACTCGGAACTTACGTCCAACATTCCGGTTTCCCGATCGTCATGCGGAAAACGAACTGTACTGTTCGCTACCCTCTGGGAAGAAGAGTTCTACCGGAAATGTACGAACTGCACATCGGCGGTTCCCGACGGCAATTCTCCCCCTAACACAGAACACCTCAGGACTAGTTGTTAGGCAAAATGGAGTCGCCCACAGCGGATTTTGGCGCTGACGTCATTTATAATTTAACAACTTCAGGTGCATATTAGAATTTTTATGGCATGTACCCGCGAGGAAATGCATATTCTTTTCAATGGTATTTGTTTGATATTTAAATCTTCTCCTTTAATTATTCATTCAATCCAATTCCAAACTCAAACATTACCTGCGTAGAAACAACTAAATACCTCGTTGTATCTATCACCGACCCCCTTCAAGCCATCTTAGTATCTGGTCTCAAGTCGTACCCCGACTCGGCCAGATCACCAGGTACAATACCTGATTTCATTTATTGCCCACCTCATGAACGAATACCACCTCAAAATATCACGACCTCAGCACCTCTTTGATCTTGTGCCGGATAAATTGGAAATGTATCTTCGTTTCTTAATATTGGCACAGATGATACATCCGGCAAGGGTACTCTAACAGATAAAGGATGGAAGCAATTATTTACGTTAAGGTCTATGGTATTCTCTTCTAACCAGATTCATTCAGAAATGATTTGTCTGAGGCACAGACCTACGCTGGGACTTCCGGTGTATCCAAGGAGCGGGCTGTTGTCTGTGGCAGCCTGGCCCAGCGCCATGGACCAGCCCTCTGTACTCCTCCAGCTGATCGCCAGAATTAATGACAGACGGGAAAACCAACAAACGCCGCTTTCTCTAAGTAAACAAAGGGATCAGCCGCACAATATGTTGTCCATATGAAAGCTGGAAACACTCAGCTAGGACATGGAAATAATAACAGCCAAAGGCTTCTCCTAGCGCAGCAACTCATTTACTCGCATCGCTTATTATCAGATTTCATTTTCTATTCCGTCTTATCTTTCGTGCCGAGCGAAGTCTTGTTATTGGTCCTTCTTAATTTCTGGCCTGATCTCAGCTGGGCTCTGCTGGTACATATCAAAGATACCACCCTTCCATTCAGTGATCACGTGACAAACGCTAGTCTTATCCCACGGGAACAGCGCTTCCTTTTGGAAATTTCATTACGACATTGGGTTTAGCAGAGCGTTTCAGTCAAACTGTGTATTTAATTGACAACATGTCAAAAGTTGAATGTTGGTTTGGGGCTAACGCCTTATTACGAACATTAAGTTAAATTTAATCCGTGGACAAGGAAGATCGCCTTACATGACTCAAGAATTAAACTGCGTGTACATGTGGCTACGGTGCAAAGCATAAGATGATATCCTGCTACTAAAGCACGGTTCTCGGTCTACCCGACCACTCCTTCGCAGCACTGGTCGGTCTGCTCACCTGTGGGTGTGGAGCTGTTAAGTCAATCTGACATAAAACACCTATGTTAACCTCCCCTCAAATCTTACTAGCCAACCCCCAAACGTTAACATCTGCAAAGACTTGGGCAGGTTTCTCTACTGTCAAGCCACATAAGCAGATTGCTGATGTACGGCCAGGTTTAGGAACGCTCATTTCACGTTAACTAAGCGTATCTCCTATCTGATACCGACCGCCTGCCATAACCCGTCTTTACTGCCCGTAAACCTTAACAGCCCGATGTCTTCCGTCAGCACTCCGATGATGCGGGGATGCAGACACAACGCCATCATTTAACGGCATAAGCCTCGGACAAATTATCACATGTACATAAATAACGATCATACAAATAATGCGAGAACACTGGTAACTGGTATTGCGAAAAAACTGGCATTAACGATTGGTAAGCAGAGTAAATTGTTTACAGTGTGCTAACTTTAGGCGAGAAGTAGATCGATAAGCAATCTGGGCGTGTAAATTCTAATGGGCCATTAACGCTCTTCACAGTGTCGAATACCCTGGACTGGGATGTTATCATTGAGATTCAGCGCTATAGAGTACAAACAACCTACTAAGAGGGAAAAAAATAATTCTGTCAGGTTAACAATACTAATACTGCAAATATACTACCATAAATATGGAAAGCGCATATGTAAGATTCTCGCTTGAAACACAAATTGTTTACTTGAGACGGTTTATGAACAGGGGAGAAAACTCCTGTGAACCTCATATAGAATACATAACAATAATGATAATATTACGCAAACTTGAGATGATAGAGATGACTTACCTTCATACAGAATAATCTTGGCCATACAGAGTCCAGAACCGTTTCGGAATTGTCCCCCAACTACGCGATTGAAGCCAGCATATAAATCATAATCCACCAAACCAGACAAAGATTTCTGCCCGCTCAAAGCGAACAGAAACTTGGACTCGATCACATGTTTATTGCCATCGTCAATCCATTGAATTCGTTCGTCCGACACGTCAACAACGGTCTTGGTTCCATTCTTCACCACTCTATCCACTATCCTCAGCAGCGCTCCACCATTAATCGTGGCATCCATGTAACCAGGTAGTTTATTGCCGTAAACACGGAGTTGTCTATTATGGATATGAGCCTCGGCATTATTACTACTAGTAACATCTTCACCGTATCCGTCCCCACTGGCAGAGTCGGATACGTGAAACGTCCAAAGTTGAGGAACTTGGCCGTAATGCAGGTGGAATTTTACTCCTTTGTATTTTGAGGAGAGGTCAAGTTTGACAGCAGCCTGACAGTCACACTCGTCTGTCCGCGAGGGTTCGGGACTCTTCAGGAATGTAATGTAAGGGCTGTAACCACGGACATATCCCAAGCGTAAATCTATTTCCACCGTATTCTCTTCCAACGCCGCAACAATCAGTTGCAGGCATCCTGAAAAGTAAAACACAACTGTGGTATAATCAGTAAACATTATACAAACAAGAGGCAAGGACCAGAAACTGGTTAGGTAATTTGAAGCTTGAAGTGACGTAATCCTTGATCACTGACTCACGATCAACGTTAAACATATATTCGAGCAATTTACGGAGTTATTAATCCTTTTCTTAATATATGCCTTAATCCTGCCAAGAGAATCAGTTAAGGAGCTTGTCAATCTGCCTGTGACTGAAATAATGGTTATATATTGGTCTTGCCTGCCACATGATTGTCCTATTTTGACTGAACTTGGTTATCTGATTTGACCGAGTCCTTGATTTTCTGGTTTTGGACTCAGAGTTTGATTAGCACCCTTTGTCGGGCATAACTTGATTATCTGGTTTTGACAAAATGTTGGACAGTCTGGTTTTCGTCTAGAGGAAGGCCGAGTTATGGATTCTGCTTTTGATTGGGGAATGACTAAGTTAGAATTCAGTCACTCAGTTCAGCTTGAAAGTATGATTGAAAAAACTGTATATTTGCGCTGAATTACATGTACTAACCTTTACGTTTTAGCTGAAAGTTTGACAATGTGATTTTGACCAACTAGGTCTTGATCTCATTTAAAACCTGTTTTGTGGTTTTGTTGGAGCTTGACACTTGGTTTAAAAGAAAATGTCTCGACCTCAACGGCTACTTTAAGTGAGAATTACATCATTTTGGATTGTCACGGCCTAAGCGGTTCCAATTCACAGTTCCTCTTCGTTTTGACAGCGTTTAGTGACCAGAATTTGACAGGCAGATTGTCTAACTGGCTCTAGAGCTTTTGGCCACCAAAGTCTGGCGGGGGACTTGGTTACCAGACCCTGACTGAACGCTTGGCCACCACGTTCAAGACGGTGCTTGATCAGAACGCTTGCCCATCATGTTCTGGCTGTGCTTGGCAACCACGTTCTTACAGAACCCTTACCCATCAGTGCTTTGCCGCTTAGGCGTCATGAAGACTTTAACTGCTGTCTCTTGGTAACTGATAACTTCTTTGACACATAGAACTTGAACGTTTTTAGTGAACAAGCGTATATAGCAAGCTCACACCTTACCCGCGTGCATGGTTTCTATGTTTGTTGATGAATAGCACTTTGAGCCTCTGTTGAAGTACAAGGGCGGGACACTATGAACATTCACTCTTTCTTTGCACCACACTTTGTTTGTCTGGTGGTGCATTTCAGTCTTAACTTAACAACGCTGTCCGCATGGTGATTAAAAAGAGCTTGCCCGTGTGATGAAGACCACAAGCTTGGTCGCCTTAATATATCAGACAAAAATCGGTCAACCGATTCCTCTCATCAGCACAAAATAATATCGTTGTGTGTAAAAGAGATCAGCATAAATGTCATAAGCCAGCGTTTTCAAGATAAGAACAATCACAGCATTTACGTAAACGTTTCTTCAATACATACATATATTGTAAGGTAAAAGCAGATGTGCGTGATGGAAGATAAAAACGTCAACGTCCCCAATAAGGCGTTTATTTGCAGTTTAGTTCAAATAAAATACTGAAAGAGAATTGTGCCTTACAGATATAATACGACACCAAGGTCACTGGAATGTCATCGGAAAAGGTCATCCAAAATCTCAATGGCACCTTGTTCTGAACAATTAAACTAGGCATTTAAAGCACAACGAGGTGTACCGTAAGACACCGTGCGATATTGATTAGCTTCTTACTGATGTGGATAAAAAAAGTGGTTCTGTTGTTCTTGTCAGTTACGTCATTATACATCGGGCTTAAATCAAGATTAACTTACTTTTAAACATTCTTTAAAATTAATTCCAAAATTAAAGATTTTTAAACAATTGACCAAAATTACACAGGGAGTGACTGGAATGAAAAGGCGCTCCTACGGTGATAAACGTTGAGCTGGTAAGGTAACATCGGGATCGTGTTGAAATCGGGTTGGGCACATGGAGCGTTCTGACATTTATTTATGAATAGGTCGATGAAATGATTAGACATATTTAATGCAAGACTGTGATAGAATGAGGATGTTTTATCTATTTATGTGTTGTTGGGAGAGTAATGTTTCCCTATCATTAGGGTGACAGAGTACGGATGGGAATGTTCTTTCTACCCTTGTTCTGTGCGGTAGTATATATTCGTCCATGTTATCCCCTGGTGTTTGATGTACTATTGTGCTGTTAGAGGGATATTGTTCCCTGTGACCCCGTGGTGTTTCATGTACTACTGTGCTGTTGGAGGGATATTGTACCATATGACCATGAAGTGCAAACAAATGCTAACGATAACATACTAACGGTTATTATTGTGATTTATTTATTTATTCATTTATTTATTTATTTGATCGGTATTTTACGCGGCCAGCATCTAGGTGGAAGGAAACCGGGTACAGCCCGGGGGAAACCCACGACCATCCGCAGGTTGCTGAAAGACCATCCCACGTACGGACGGAGAAGTTGCTATATGCAGAATCGCCGTGGAAGTGACTGATAGGACCGAAAGCATTTTACCAGATGCTTTCGTTTAGGCACATGATAAGTCGGAATTAATTTCACACCAGATGTCCCTCCACTTATTAGCCTAGCCATGCAAATGAAATTTCTTTAACACGGCGTAGAGCATGACGTAAATAAGTAAATAAACACAATGTACTGCATGGTACATAAATAATAACCATGTGATAAGTAACCAATCTAAAGCTGATACAATGGTGTGCTTGATGACCTCAGTTGAAATTGAACTCCTCGTGTAACTAATGTAAGTAGGATTGCACCGGAATTTGTGATCCTGGATTCGACAGGTTTTTACTCCTGCAGACGAACTGCACAAGACGGGCAATTCTGTAATATAGCCTATCGTTTATATAGTGTCTTCAGAAAGGTATTATACAATCCTTTCTTCAGGAGGTGGCCGATACGAAAAGGGAAGCTTCTGTACCTGGCGTCCCTTTGGAGTTGTATGATATGTTGTTGCCACATTATTTTACCTGATCTGCCTCGCCAGGTTAATATTACGTTTGGTATAGATATTGTACGTATCAGGTTTCCCTGTGATGCAAGAATGCAGCTTAATTGGGAAATATATTGTTTTAGGTTGTGCTAATGATCTTCTGTGAGTACTATCTTTTCATCGCACCTCGTAAACCTATTCCCTTTTCATGTATTAGTGAAGAAGCAAATGTATCCTTTGTCACGCAACACTGGACACACACCGTCATCTTTCTTTGCCACTTTCGCGACGCAAGGTCAACCAGTGCAGCATCATTTCTGCTGCAGCAAATTTTTAATATTAACGCTTCAGTCTTATTCCGGGAATTTATTTAATGAACTGCAGGTGGACACCAATCATCACCTGGCGATTGCTGTAATACGATTATATAGTACCACGTCATCTGACTCACCCGAGTCACCTGTTGCACAGAATTCGCCCAGAAGGTCTCCTGTACATCACCACAATTCCCAAGTGCGCTTGCTCAAATAAAGTTTTCGGGTCAATTCATTTGGTCAAAACAGTATATTAATGAACATATTTTCTAAAAATAAGTAGCGTTGTAAATAAATTAGCTGCAGTCCGCAGAATCAATAATTAATGTGAGAAACATTTTTTGTTAATTTACCGCCTGTTGGTGGACAAATAAGTGATTAAAACGTCACGTCTAGATTTCCATCGTGCACCTGTGAAGCCAGAGAGCAGGCTCCAGGTGCAGGGCGAAGCGCCGTGAAGAATGCGGACTGGGAGACCGGGGCAGTCCACATCGACGTGCTGAAGGCATTGCCCCCTCTAGATTAACAGCTAAGGTTAAAGGGCATCAGTTAATTGGGCGATTGTTGTAAAACACGAGCACGTTATCAGGGATGGCCCGGCCCGTCTTCCACACAGCTACTCGCCATTTCACACTTGGTTAAAAAGGCTATGGCCTTACCCCAGCCAGGATGACATACAACAGCTTTGACGCAGTCCGCTACATGCCACAGCTGCCTCATCTCCAATTCACACGCCAACTCCAGCTGAGAATTGATAATATAAATTTTCATTTACGTTGTAAGTAATTTGAAATTAATTCAACTTTTGCCTCCAGGCAGTGTCAGGTACAAACACGTTACGAATTTCAGATCAACCTTTCTTTTTTTCAAAACCAAAATTAATCAGTTTCCTTTGAAATAAACAACTTGCGTCTAGACAGGTCGAGTATGGTGTTTGTTACGATGAAATTAACAAGTGTTTGATTATACAAAAACGCCCGTTTGACATGGGAAAAACGTGCACGTGTTGGAGAGACTGGCATAGTAAACACGCGTCTTTCCGCCTCATTGAGTCATCAACATACCACAGTGTGCTCTAATCCGGGTACTACCTCCAGGCAGGCACACCAAACCTCCAGAATCACACCGAACACATTGTTATCTTGGGAATGTCTGTTAAAATGTCTAACTGCATAGAGACACTATCTGCCTTCATCTAATCGCTGATGGACAGTTAAGGAAGTGACAGCTTTTACATGTGACATCACGCAGACAAATTAAGCTGTGAATGCTTGTTCGCCAGTATTGTATGCACAAAATGCAAACCAAATCCAGATATATATATATATATATATATATATATATATATATATATATATATATATATATATATATAATTAAGATGTATGGCGTGGAGAGAAAAATCACAGCATCGACGACATCGCGATACCTTGCAAATGGTCACACCTAACCACTGAAATACGGCCTCATGCCTCAATGTCAATGCATAAATAGCAAATTACACTACATAGTAGCAAATTACATGAAAACATTGCCTACTGATAATTTTAAACATTTCCGCGTAAGATCAACACAACTGAAAGTAAGACGCCGTTGTGTTAAATGCTCCTAGTCTGGTAGGGTATAGTCTAGGGTGTGTCACAAGCTGTATATCGAGCAGCCGGTAAACTTCCTACCCCAGAGCACTGACGGTTACCCTTTAAGTGTCCCGATCCAAGTGTCCGGGGTTACCGGTTCACACAAAACACTCTCAAGCATTCCTCTAAGTCTAAGCTCTTCTTTTATATCATGAAAACCAATCGTGGGAGCGGCGGGCCACGTTCAAGTTTCTTATCTGAGGCAGTGTGATCCCGTTCTCCGGTGGCCATGACCTCGTCGTCACAGCACCTAACAAATCCATCCGCACCATACCCAAAAACGATCGCACATAACCACGAAGAAAACGAGCTGGTATTTCCTGCCCACACATCTTTGCCATTGTTTCCCTTAACTAACAGGTGTGTGTTTCCCTTAGATTCTATCGGCAGTGTTCGCTATGTTTTCGCTGTTCTCCGAGCAGCTAGGGCCTCGGTGTCAATCTGGGCGCGTGATCTACGCCACTTGATAACGGGACCGGGCTTTCATGTCTTCTGCGATGATTACTTGCTGAAGATTTATCTTTGTTGGGCAGAAAGGAACAAACACTACAGCGGGTGCGCGACTCAAACACCTGTCACACTGGGGAAGACCATAGAGTGCTAATTGGTCTCAAATTCCCATACCTGCATTCACTGTAAAGTTTACAGTCAGAGATTTGAAATTATATTGACCTCAGCAAAATTGAATGGAACTCACCTAATATGATAAGCTTTGTCCACAGCATGGTGTCTTCGGATTTCCCCGTGGGTGGACCTGTTGGCTTATCCACTCTACCTGGTCAGCCCGTCACTGAGCATCTGAGGTGGAGCGACTGACGTAGCCTGTCAGTACAGGCGCTTGATCAATGAGCTCCCTAGCACTCTCCCAAACTAATGTTTATTTATTCGTCTGCTGATTGCCCCGTAATCTGGTCTTTAAGCGGCTGGAGAGAGTGGGGATCTGGGTAGAGGGGTGAAATACTGCCGGCCTGTGGGACTGGCTGCCGAGATTTGATCTCAAGTAGTATGTCCGCGACTCTCGACCGAGCCTTGACAATGTAACAGAGGAGTACGTCTTTCTCTTATCGTCCCTTCTTCTCACTTCCCACTATAGTCATGCCCGCTGTTAACTTATACCAGTAGATTACTGCAACCACCAACAATTAATTTCGGCACGATTAACAATGAACCGTTATACATGCAGATTGTTACACACTGCCCATACCCATCCTTCTCCACATGAGTCCTGTAAGAATTTTAGCGTGTTCAGATCTCCATTACACTAAAATAACGGACGAAACATCAGTAACCTTTTCTGTGACAAGTTAACTGAAGTAGTGCTCCTCCAACCAGCTAAGAAACGTGTAAGTCTGTAGTAAATCTCGCTTGTTGTTCTGACCTGATGACTGGGTTTGTGGGAGACGAGTAGCCGGTGTTGCACATCTTACCCCGGCCTGACTCCGACGTCAAGTGACGGCTCCCCCGTCGGGAGTGCCCAGCTGTAGGTCGGGGTAGTAACTCAGCGGGGATTCAGATTCTAAATCCTGGTGCTGGACCCTGGCCGCTGACCCAAAGCCCTCAGGGCCCTGGCCAGTTACGCTAACAGTGCTCACCTTCGCGCTCTATTGTTCGTATCGTCCAGAGTAACGAGTAGGATGAAACACAAACAGTTCTGAGGTTTTTAATCTCTTTTACGCCCACGCCGTCAGTTGTTTCAAAACCTGTATCCTCTGTTATAGTACATGCCACCAATTTCCTGCAGCATCAGTTATCTTGGAACTTTTTATTTTTATTTATTTACTTGATTGGCGTTTATGCCGTTCTCAAGAACATTTCAAGTATACAACGGCAGCCAGCATTAATGTGGATCTTGGCACTTGGTATTTTATCGAATAATTACTCGTACTTGCCATGAGTATTATTTTATATTGTGTACCGAGTATTTGCAAACATGCTCTGTTATCAATCATCAGTATATATCATTACATTTTATTATCAATCATAATCTAGTGCACGTCAACGTCTGACTTTCATAAGCGTTCAAAGCGTACATATATCATCAGACATCTCTGGTTTGTCATCATTTATGATGCGTCCTCCAGATATAGCGGAATGGGTAACATCACTTTCACCATGCGTCTATATTCTCAATGTCTGTATTTCCTTTTGAACCACTTGGTGCATGGACGGTGAGCTGCCCATACCTTCAGTTCTGAGAACCTTCTGGCGTGAGAAATTACTTCTCAACCTCACCTTAAGGCGTGAAAAATTATTTCTCAATCTGACCGTCTGGTATGAAAATCTACTTCTCAACCCCAAATTCTGAGGTGAGAACCTACTTCTCAACCTCACCACCAGGTGTGAGAACCTAATTCTCAATCCCACCTTCTGGTATGAGAACCGATTTCTCAGCCAACCTTCTGGTATGAGAACCTACTTCTCAACCCCACCTTCTAATATGAGAACCTACTTCTTAACCCCACCTTCTGGTGTCTGAACCTACTTCTCAACTCTGTTCTCGCACCTTGGTGTTCAAGTTACTATTAACACAGCAGATTCCATTTAAAGACTGGTTGCTTCAATAACTGGAGTTGGAATCGGGTCTCTGTGTCCGACATCAATCTTCTTACCATCTCCATTATTGGGAAACTCTCTTTGGCCTTTGTGAGCAAGAGCAGTAGACAGCTGGGCCCGGTTTCACGAAACTTCCTAAGTCTAGTAAATTGCTTAAGTCGGAGTTTTTTGCCTAAGTTCAGGATGGAGTGTCTCTCGACAAACTTAAGTCAAACGCTTCCTAAGTATAGTATTATGTTGCTTAAGCAAAAGCAAAATAACTTAAGCTCCCGCAGCACCTCTCCCTCTCTCTCAAGATACACTGACGTGGGAACTTCAGGTTAAACCACATCAATATCGTGAGAAGACATAGCTCATTTCGACAGCTTCAAAAGAAATACACAAAGATGTATTCGCGCTAAACGTTGGGAATAATTTATTACTTTGTTTCCTAGAACTTCTTCGGTTTATTAAAATTAGTGAAATATATAGTTTTACAAACCTGTAGAATGAAGAGTTCACCAGAAGGAAGAACTCGCGCCGAACAATCGAGCTACGATGTAAATTCTCGCCTCGGCTTCGGATTATAAGCTTTGTGAACATTCCCGTTTTTCGACCTCCGCGGACATTGCCTGGCAGGGAGCCTCCCGACAGCTTATCACCCTCAGCCCAAGGTGAGAAAAATGACTTATCTAAAGTCATCTATCAAGAAACATACCTTTTTTCGGAAAAGAATATGATATGACTTCTTTGCAGATCCGCCGTTTTTAGGTTCAAATTTAAGTGCTATATCAGTTATGTGGATGACAGCACACATTATTCACGATATCTAAGACACGATATTGGGCAAGGCATGACATCGCATTATGCGCAATACGGACAAAAATGTTACTGATTAAGAGACGGGCCTTACGCAAAGTCAGAAGTGCAATTTACGATTTTACAGCGTGTTTGAAGCCAATAAACTTTAATGAACTTTCAATAAATCTAATTTTTCGGGTCGCGAGAGTGTTTACAGACAGAAACATATGTCATCAGTTCTTTCATAACTTTATACTAGTACAGAAACGCTGAAGATGTATGTTACAACCCAGATGGTGTTGATATCGATAAGGCTCCATGTATAAGACGCTAAGTGTGCAGCATTTAGCGTAAACTATTTTTAGCGTCCCCAGTGAAGTGTTATTGTACCATGATTAAGTTTCTTTCGATGAGATAGCAGTGCCTTGGCTTCCTGTATCCTGAGTTGAAAATAATGAATTATTTTACAGCTGCTGTACCTAATACACGTATACCTAATGAGTGCGAAGGGTTCTGTGTGGAACAAGTCATCTGTCCATATAGGTAGACAATTTTAAACGCAGCCATTTTGTTTCTGTTTCAAGAAGACAACAATCTCGGGTCATTTAATGTTACGTGGCGCGAGTGATTTCATTTCGTTCGGTAACAGTAGTTTTCTCGCTGGTCTTGCATGTAAACAAGCGTAAATTCGCAGTAGCTGCAACATCCACGCAAAGGACCATCGTTTAGCGAATAGCTCAAGTCACAAGATGGAATGTCAAATCTGACGGTTGGACAGACTGACAAAAAAAACGGACAGAACGACTTTGACCTGTTGGTGCAGCCTTAAATAGTGACCTAGTTATGCAGCTTAGAAAGAATACAGATTTTCTCTTCAGGATTTAAAAAGACGGTCAAACGGATAAAATCCTGAGTACACAATATGCTGCTTGATGAGTAAACTTCACTGTTGTTTATTGTCCATTGTCCACCATTGCCGTGCAGTGGAGAATAACGTCCAATTAAACACAGTACATTCATTTCAATTATCTTGTTCTAGTTTGGCGTGATAAATTTATATAAATTATGTTCGTTAAGTTCAGTACATTTGATTTAATACATTCCTTTTATGCGAATATCTTTGTGCAGTGGTGCACATTTAATTGATACGAATTATCTTTGTCTAGGACATTTAAATGAGACGAAGTGTCTGTTAGGTTCAACAGTTTCTATTTCTAAGAATTGTCTTCATCCATATCAGCCCATATAACTACTGTGAATTGTCGCCCCCCCCCCTCCCCAACCTTCCCCAAAGTACTGTCATAATGTTTAACTTATACCCCAGTTGTAAAACCATATGACCAAGCCAGTTTTAAACCAGTTTAGGGATTTAAGCCGGTTTAGTCATTACGACGTCATCCTGACCTCCATGCACACGGACATTTAATCCAGTTACCGTTCACACGGCATAGATAAACCGGCTCAAGCTCAAAAACTGGCTTAAAACCAACTTCGCTAACTGGGACAAATAAACCGGATTAAATATCCCCATTTTGCGTTCCCACGTGCGACCATATGAACTTGGTATATGTTCAGTTTAGCAATGAAAGATCCCTGATCTACTTCTAGTTCAGTGGAAAAGTTGTTTGTTTTCAATTTCTGTTTACATTAGTTTCACCTTAATGTATGGGATTATTGAAACCTTTCTTCTCAAGCAAATATAGAGAAAAATGCTACATTTCCTTTGGAAAAGCATATCTTCTCCACAAGGCTATAAAAAAAATAGGTTATTATTTTACACTACATACACAAGTCAGTATTTACATTCATTTTCTTTCGTTTGTCGTGACGAAAACGCATTAATACACAAGATTTTAGTGCAAAAAGTGGCCTTCCGGCGCACTGCATCTGTAAACTGTTTGACGATAAATGCAGACAGCCATATCTCTTTTGCATGTATATACTGGCGTGGGTGTCAGGACAGCGTGGATTTGTTAGACAGAGATGGATTCGATTACACAGCCTTTCCTCTAACATGTATTGTGCATTTCTGCCGCACGTGAACTATTAGTTACGTACCATTAGCCAGTCAGCACGTAATATTGTAAGCGATATCAGATATTCTCAAAGATTGCCTAAATGCTTTGCTCTTTATTTTCATAATGCTATAACGATCAGTTCACAATTGTGATTTACGTCTTTAATACTTTATTTAATTTAGAGCACATTTTAACAGGAGACCCCCATATAGATTTAAAAGCTACCGGTACAGAGGTCTTTTCTGACTTGTGGACTGACGGTCTAACATTTTATCCGCTTAAAGCAAAAAATCTATGCGTCGAAACAGATATTCATACCCCAGCCGGCCGATGGAGATATTATTAACACATACTTCAGTCGGATTTTTGGGAGGTTTTTAAATGCAACATTCCTGGATACACGCTAATGTGGTGACTGGATAAAACTGGCACAAAAGCAATTAACATAAACAGTATATCTTCAACAATGCGCGTTTGTGTACATGTAGCATCAATCAACAATTTAAACAATCAACGAAGTTCCACTGGGTCACCGGCTAAAATAAATGTATAATTATGCGGTATTCCTGGGCATTTTGGTGGATTGATCTGAACGTTGCACGGCCCTCGGTGAGTATGTTTTATCCCAATTGACAAAGAACCCGGGAACCTCATGAGACTGGTGGCTATATTTTCACCTCATACTTTTTTGGGACGTAAAAATAATTCTGCTGAAGATTAAAGTTAATACATTTCTCATTTGTGACGCCTACACCACCACTTCAAGTATTATAATAGATCTCGAATGCAATAAAAATATACTTAAAAAATGAGTGTTTTGAAGGTAGTTTTAGAATCGACATAGCGCGGTTTATCTGGTGGAATGGCTTTACGAGCAAGTGAACTAACAATTCGGATAATTACAGAAAGGGGAGATAAGCGTGTGTCGGTTAAAGTACCCATGCTCACAAATAGTTAAGTGAGACAACAGGTGTTCATTTCTCGGTTTAATACTTTCCTCAGGTGTCAGCGGGCTGCTGCATCGCTCCGGGACTAATACGCTGAGACGTGCCACATCTGACATCCCTCATTTAAAACAATTATTCGGGGTAAATTATTCACGCTCCTGTGAAAGTGAGAACAATCCTTTCGGTCTTTATTCAGTTCGTGTTCACACCTACAGTTAGAACCCTTGTCTCGTCCAATTTATAATTGCAGACCACTGAAGGAGATAATTTATGCTTTGTTAAAGACAAGCTTGTATGTTATAGCTAACAGTGTTAGGGACAGAAAAGAGTGCAAATCGCTGTGTAAACCTACATTTCGCATAGATAAACTCAGAATATGATAAAAACGAAAACAAAACAATAGTATCTGCCGTGATAACTTCACTTACTATTAACCACGACGCACAAGTGGTGTGGGTTCTATCCCAGCCTTGGGAAGGGATTTTGTAGATTACCTCGCTCTCACTGTTCGTAGGGGCCTTCGTGAAAAGATGCGATCGACTCTTTTCACAGTTTGCTCAATCTTCTACCAACATGGCCTGCAAGCTTGTACGTTACACTTGGGAAAGTTCGCCTTTAACTTGCCCAAGGTGTTTTTTTGCAATACGTCTACCTTTGAAAACCGACTCAGAGAAAACCCGTTGTTATGTGATATTAGAATTGTGTATTAGACTGTCACTAAGCAGTCATTTGGTATGTCGATCAATTTTTTTAATTCCTGGGTATTTTATCCTGCGCCTACTATCCCTTACAACATTTACGCTTTAAGGGAATTTATGCTTGTTATTTTCATGGCTTGCTTCCAAAGACACTAGATATTGCGCGCTTATATCAGTATACATCTTTCTGTACTATTACATGTGTTAATTATCCTCTTGGCTGGAAGTGATTTAATAAAGGATTTGTTGACAGTTTGTTAATTTTAATGACTGGGTTTGTCACGATGGATTAAATGTTATATAATTTAGCTGTGGCCAGCCCCTGGAACTCGTTGTTTACAGACTTTTTTTACGTTTATTACAAGAAGCACACATTAAGACAATGGCTGTATTATGTATACTGTAAGAATATAATAATGCTGCAAATAACATATATTAATTAGGCATCCCCTAAGAAATTAAAATACATTCATATAAAAAAGAAAGAAAATGCGTAGAAAGCATTGGCAGTCAAGTTCTCGCCAGAAAATGGTCAGTCATGTTGCAAATATAAAAAATAAGGAAAGTTATTATACAAAATAGTTAGCTGATCGCATAAAAGTATGTGTTGCGGCCATAGTAGAGTGATTTACATTAATGGATAACTATAAGAGTCTGTATAATAGTGGCCGCGTTTATATGTCCTCAACAAGACTTGCGTGCAGTCCGCTGTGTGGTGGCAACATGCGCTGCCTTTCATTGTCATAATGATTGCATTCAAGTAGGTTTATGGTTATACATTTGTTTGTTCATTTAAGTAAGAGTTAGAAATTGTACAGATCCTGGGATAATAAACAAACTAACCGCGCAAAACATTTGACAATCATGACGCAAAGTACCCGCAGAAGCCTAAACAGAGCTGGATTTGAACTCGCAACCTCATGGGTCAAAGACCATTGTTTTGTCCGTGTGTGTCCCCTAGAGCTGTTTACAGGTACAGGAGTGTATGCATTCGTCTACATTTGAACTATTCACACAATTCTTCCTTAACCCTTGCTCTGTCTATTGTTATACATTTGTAGTTCGGAAAAACATAAGTACATAGGGTTTTTATTTCGAAAGGTAGCCTCGGGCCGCACAAGGCTGCTTCAAAGGGACATTCATAATAATAATCTAACATCTGCAGATAAAAGCATAAACATATGTTTGCCAATAAAACATCATATCACACAATCCTGTTTCAATATAATGATTTTTTCTTACTTTTCATTATGAAATTTTCCACGTAGGCCTACTTTGTTTGAGATTGCTATGTGTATTAGGTTATTCATTTTTTCCCGTCATATATTTGTCGTGTTTAACGCCGCATTAAAGAATTCATTTTGTTATATGGTGGTCAGGCTTATGGGCGGAGCCAAAGTTCACCGAGTAATCGCCCCTGTTCACAACGTACCCTGCAATTCTGTTGACTTAAACCCGCTGACAAAGTAACGAAAGTTGAATTCGATCACGCAACCTCACTTGTCAAGGGCCTGATAGTTGCAGCAAGCAAGTGCCTTATAGACCGTCTTAAAGTTAACGAGGACATCGCATTTAACACTTTCTTAAAAAGTTTCTTACTAAAAATTTTATCAACAGCTGCAGGAGATAAGGTAAAAGTTTGGTTGACATTTATCAAGACCTCAGACAGTTTTGCTCAAGTGTTTTACAAACCATTTAACTAAGTCATTTCACTTGCTTAGCTTAAAACGCAAAACACTTTTCAAATACACTTGTCCGGGTAACTGATAGCAACGGAATCCATTACATAAAAGCCTCAGGACATAGATAAATTCCAGAATAAGAATATTTATAAGGGAGACTACCGGTATCAATCTGGAAACCCAAATTAAAGTGCATATATATTCTCTCCCCTGAATTATGAGATGGCAATTCTTTGTACACAAAAGACAGTCATAAGCAAGATGAACACGTTCAAATTACTTGTATTATTCTGAGAGCAATTGTGTCGCCGGTGGATCGGCTGCATCTAGCTACAATGTTGCGTAAAAAACAAGATCAAACGTCATACTCTTAAACCAAAAGCAAGAATGAAAAATTTGAATAATAAAATTGGATATATAATACATCATCAACTGAGAAATTAGATAGGTTTCTAGTGTACCTAGGGAGTTATTCAATAGTTCCTGTAACTTAATTACTTAATTTGTTCTTGTTGTAGAAAAACAAGATTGAGGGAGTCGCAAATGGTTGAAATCATCCTATTTTAGCACCTGAAATGTTCTATTCGTACAGAAAAGTTCACTTCATAAAAGTCCATCAAAAACAGCATCGAGACGATGTATCAATTGAAAGCCGCAACAAAGGCAAAGTGAATTCCCCGGAATAAACTGCAATTGTCCAAAATCAGAATTACAAGTACCGATATTAAATCTGTGGTATCGTAACCATAAATATTATAAGAGGCGAAAATTGTTTTTACCTCATATTTTCGATCTTTCCGCCGTTCCTGTCTTTAGACCGGCCCTCTTTTTTTCATTTTCGCTTACCCCTCACAAGCCCTCCGCTTCTCGGTATATATGAACACCTATATTTACTCTGTTCACATAATGTCCTTGCGTTTCAAACAGGAATATACGTTCTCTTTTGTTGTTTAGGTCATCTATACTCAGGTAAAAACCAGATCCACACTAACATCTACACAAATGCTAGTACTCAGTCCGGCGAAACCGTATGTCAACAGCGTATGCCTTGGGTACAAATTGGTATGGGTACAAATTGTGCCACCCTTTTTTTTGCTCACTATATACCTATTCTTATATGAATACGACTGTATACAGAAACTATTAAGAAGTAATCCCCAGCAGGCCCCATCTTTCTCATTCACTAAACGGTATATTTTATTTATTGATTTGTTTGAATGGTGTTTTACGCCGTACTCAAAAATATTTCATTTATACGACGGCGCCAGCATTATGGTGGGAGGAAACGTGGCAGAGCCCGGGGTAAACCCACGACAATCCGCAGGTTGCTGAAAAACCTTCCCACGTACGACGTTACAGGAAGCCAGCATGATCTGGACTTGAACTCGTAGCAACCGCATTGGTGAGAGGCTCCTGGTTCAATGCGCTGTGCTGGCGTGTTAACCCCCTCGGACGGCGCCTCTAAACTGTGTATGGACGATCTGCTAGCTTTAAATAATCCATATATAACAAAGGCTGTGAGAGATGTATATCCACCTTTGCTGGACTTACAGGAAACCACAGGACTCACAAGGTGTCTGTCTGGATTTATATTTGTACAAAGACCGAAGGGGTTTCCCATCTTGCAGGCTTTACGAGAAGAGCGACATTTTCAGTTTTAACAATGTAAATTATCCTTACTTTCACAGAAATATATCAAAGGGTCGTGCACATTTCTTGCCTTGTACCGTTTGTAAGATCCTGCGTGTAGTGAGAAGATTTTATTCAACCTGACAAGTTATTAATTCATTCACTAGTGTGTCAAGGTTATTCAATCAAACACCATCACTCAAAGTTTTGAAAGTTTTACAATGGGTATAATTCTGTTGTAAGTAAGTATGTACAAAGCGTCCAGAATCTCTGGCACCCTGCTTCATGAGTCATGCCTCATTCCACTTAACTCGGGGCAAGGGGTCATATTTATCGTGTTGAGCTGGATGGCCACATTGGAACAGCTGCAATCCAAGCGCAGCTGAGACACGTATTTCATTATAGACAACTTCTATTCTAGCATGGTACACAACTTGAACATTGATTTCACTCATTCGCCTGGAACATACCGTGTGCCTTTCCAACATCATTGAAAACTGTTGTCTGCTTCTCTTACGTGATTGAATAATAATTTATAATTCCGTACTTTATATACTTTCTTAGTTCCTTGGTGGTTTGTGTCAAAGGTCGTTATGGAAATTAGGATTGCTATTATTGACCTCCATATTGGTTGAGGGCTGGTATATGAATGTCGGTTTCGACGCATAGATTCAACTTCAACGTTATCCCAGAATCTTTGGAATATAGCTTTTAACTGAATAAACATGAACTTAAGACGTCACTTGAAGATGGGCTTCGGGAAACAGCAATAATATTGACAACTATTTACAGCTGAAATTTCAAGCTGTTTAGTTAATATGTTACCAAGGCCAATTCCTGAAGTCGAACTAGCAACTGGCTTACTCTAAAAAATGTCTTTTTTCCCTACTTTTAAATATCACTGTCTTCATTTTGGAGACTTTGTCTACAAGGGTATATTTGATTCTGTTAAAACTGAATTAAATAAATAATAATTTCATTACTTATCTGATTTCTACTAACCCCATGCTCCCCGTATGCATTAAGGCAGTTCGTTAAAATTAGGTAAATAAACTTAGAGAACAAGTCCATTTGAAAGCCGTCGAGAGTGAGATATAGCTCTTTAATAACGTGGTCCTATGGATTGGTGCAATCGAAGACTCGAGGACTTATTTATTGAAATAACGAGCGATGGTCTTTGGCCTAAAATGCAACCGATAGCCTGAGGATAAATACATCTACGTATGTTTACACTTAAAGTAAAAGAAAGCTAAAATATGAAGAAAAGAAAGACAGCTGAAAACTATGCGTAAAAATACTTTCATTTATTCGTTTTAGATTTTTAGAAGAGTGTTCAAAGGCATTGAAATAGTCGAATCCCAGCATGGACTTTATGAGAAATCTAAGATCATCAGCTTTTTTCCTCATCTTCACCAGAAAGAAGGAATTTTTGAGAACATTATTTCAATAATCTTTTACTTACGGGTAAAGAGAGTAATTCCAACATTCCGTGTCGGGATTACAGTTGGAAAAACTTCCTGTGACGTCCGAGTTCTAAACACGGATGGTATGGTCCATAAAGCACACCTTAGAATTCAAACAGGTGAACGCCTTTAACTCTCTTCACAAAAGTAGGAATAAAATAAATGAAAGTGTCCTTCTGTATAGGCTAAGGTGGTCTGTTAAATGATGCCTACTTCGAGATTCAGAGGTTTTTTTCTTTTAAAGCACACAAATCAACTCGTAATGGTACAGCCAACTATTGTACAATGGTCACGCCAAAGCATACTATACTAATTACGACGGTAAGGCACCTGCGGAACTATGAAGGCGGTTTTAAATTACAGGTAAGATATAACAATAGGGTGATTAATAAATAGGCAGGTGGTGAGTCGCTAGGACAGACAACCAGTGAATTGTCGTCTGACCTCAAGACTGATTGACACCAGGTGACACATTTTGCCTTCGTCTCGCACGGCAGTACAAGTGGACAAAAAAGACATCCGTATCCAAAGTAAGGAACCATGTGATGACCAACCGACATAAATCAATGCCGCGATGACAGTGTTACGACTGAAGGTTATTGTGTCTCTAGACTTTTTTGTCAAGTTCACTTATACGAAAAACTGCTAATTCGATCAGATGCATTTGCAGGCAGTTTGTAAACTGATAGCTATGGGGCTTACGTTTTCGCGTTAATGGTAGAAGATTTTTAAAGTTATTTGAGACAGAACCCAATCTTAAGATTTGCCTGACGTGACAGAATCAAAAGACCTGGTAGGGTAAGGCGGAGAATCGACTCCTGAGAAGTACAATAAGAAAGTGCAAATTTCGAAATGGCTGCACATCTGTAAATTTCCAAATCAGACGAATAAATCTTGGTAGAAGCACCCATAAAAGTTATATGGCCATAAAACAAATGGATACATAGTAATAATAATGCAATCTCGATCAGAAGTGCCAATTTTTCGTTTAAACCAGACATTGTGTTTTAATTTACAGTATGAAGATCAACGTTAAGCAGAAAAAATATCTTTACTGAGACTTTCATGTGTGTATTTCTACGTGCTGTCAAAGTTTCGGTTTTGGTTAACGTTTGTCTTAATATGTAAAACATAAACTTTATAATGTGATCAGTTTTTGTCATATTTTAGCAAGTCTAAAATCAGTATTTCTGCGATGATCTGTCATGCAGCAAAATTAACGAAGTCCCTGTTGAGAACAGGCTGCACCTCGAAGAAGAGTACAAGTCATTGTTGGTCATTTTTTTCCTTTGGAAACATGCTTTTTTGTGAGTAAAGATAAAGCCATCTTGCATCACATAAATTTTATCATGAATTAGAATGGATAAAATGGATAAGCAGTGGTATTACGTAACATTTGGCAACTATAGCGTAATCATGCGTGCATCCTGGTTGAGAGCAAGTGTGGTCCTCTAGCTATCATTAACATTAGCATGTTATGCGTAGCGGAAGCATAAGGCTGAAAGATACATTTGTTATATATTCATTTAGTTGATTTGTACATAACTGTGCGCTCATGAATTTTTCAGAAAGTTACATTAGTGGTTCAGTCATTGTTACAATTCTACAGTGTCTTATGCAAGAGAAAAGATATTTCAGTGTGACTGAAGCCGACTACAATTTTTCGATTTTATGAACGAGACATCCCTTCACTGAATGTTTCGAGCTTTACAAATCACATGCTTGCCATAGTCACTGCATTTGTCAGTTTCGCCATTCGAGGTTCGCAGTTTCTCGCAGTGCGGCTGATTCCCTGCCTGACCATATCAGGTCCTTTGGTAACATCGAACAAGGAAAACCGCGTAAACTCGCAACAGACCGACAGAGAGACAGACAGACAGACAGGAGGAGTTCATGAAAAAGAATATGAAGTTGATGAGATCTTTGTCGGCGTTTGGGAATCTCCCATCCTTATCTTTCTCAGAGGCAGTCTCTATTATGTTGTCTATATCACAACGCCACGTGATTTCACCGGTCGACGGAAGATGGATATAACGCCCTCTGATAGGCTGATAATACACCATGCACGTTGACCAAGCCGGCTGTGTTGAAGATCGGGTAGTCCATTTCAGACAACACTAAAGGCCAGAACCATATTGGAGGTTTCCGGTCCGGCAATAATCGACAAACAGTTTCAACAAGTTCAGGTTCAACACAACCACCAAAGTACTAAGAAAGTATTTAAAATACAAAAGTAGCACGTAGTCATATAACGGTAGGCAATAGTTCTCCAAGATGCCGAAATTGATTGATGTTTTACGCCATACTTAAAATATTTCACTTATACGACATCGACTAGCTTTATGGTACGTGGAAACTGCGCAGAGCACGGAGGAAATAGAGGACCATCCTCAGGTTGCTGGCAGACCTTTCCACGTACCACTTACGACCCGATAGAAAGCCAGCCTGAGCTGGACTTGAACTCATAGCGATAGACAGAATTATGAAACAATGCAAGTTAGATTCTGTTAACCCCTTCCATATTTATTCGTATGAAAGAAATATACTCTCTGTAAAATTTATGAAACTTTGGGTGAAGACGTTTATTTCATACGAATAAATATGGAAGGGGTTAACAGAATCTAACTTGCATTGTTTCATAATTCTGTCTATCGCTATGAGTTCAAGTCCAGCTCAGGCTGGTTTTCTATCGGGTCGTAAGTGGTATGTAGAAAGGTCTGCCAGCAACCTGAGGATGGTCCTCTATTTCCTCCGTGCTCTGCGCAGTTTCCACCCACCATAATGCTAGTCGACGTCGTATAAGTGAAATATTTTAAGTATGGCGTAAAACATCAATCAATTTCGGCACCTTGACGCACTAATTTTTATGGTAATAAGTTTTGACATTGATTGAAATCGTACAAGATCCAGGTAAAGATCTAACAAACGTTACAAGAGGAGATATATACACTTTATACACGTCATATTCTTCACCCTTCGGTACATTGCTATGTAACTAAGCATAATCTCAATGCCAAAATTTAAACTATCTCTCTTGTTGTAAAAGGAAACAGTTTAAACAGTAACACACGTAAACATTAACCGGATGCGGGAAGGAACAGTGAGCAGCATTCTCTTGATTCCTCTGATATGTTAAATTCTGGTTTCATTCCGGTTTTAAATACCGTACCAAATCTGACACGAGACAGATCTGAATCCTTGTTGTCTGCTAATGGGCAGGAATGCAGACTTTAAGAGTAAGAAAAACGACTTCAGGCGACTTTCCAGAAAGATATCCGTCTATGGCCTAGAGGGTGATAACAGAATGGAAACCAGAATCATACAATACATACATCACAGTGTAAATGCTTAGGCTCACAGTCTGAAATTATGATATCTATTTTTTTCGTCGGCAGAACAGGCCGAAAATATGACAGTGCTTCAGGAAGCAAACAGTTAAGATTAGATCAACTGTCTCATCCCAAGATGCATTTTAGAAACCTGAGACAGTTTTAATGAAGAATTGCACCGTGATTTTGCAATGTTGTAACATTAAGTTAAAACAATGACTTAATTTGTAACGCACTGTATATACTGATTTGATTGTTAGTTCTTCAGTCAATATAGTGTTGGACGTTATTTTGAAAATTGGCCTGTGATTATTAACCCTGGACGTAAATTATGGTTGACGAACGAATGTCTTTTTAGACGCCTACATTGGGAACCAAAAGTCATCTAAAATGAATTCTCTTATCTGAAAGGCCAGAACCTCGGGGGACTAGGTGACCACTGTATCCTGGGCTGTTTGGCTAGGATGGTAGTTTTGCTGCCTAAAGACCCCAAGACTATACATGGCGTGTCGCCAACAGACCTGTTCATCCTGTCTTCCAACCATAATTTTAGTTACTAAAGGTCGTCTAAAACGCATCATCTGCTATGTCATAGCAACCTACTTGACTGGTATGGTAGTTTTCTTGCTTCAAAACCCCAAAACTACATACACTCAGGACCTCAAACTATATATACGTGCCGCCGAAAAATCTAGCTGTTTATCCTGCTTTGCTACCATGATTCAATTTCCAAAATTCTCCTAAAACACGTCCGGCTATCTGAAGCGCTCGTGTACCTTCGCCTATTGAACTGGGATGGTAGTTCCTCTGCCAATCTATATTTTAACCACAAAAGCACAGACATATCCAATAACATTTTATTAGTTACACAGTTACTCAAAGACAGAACACGGCTATACATGTATATGGTGACAGTAACCTCAGTAACCTTCAATAAATAACTGAGTAAAAAATTTATCCTGCGAAGGACCCACTAATTCAGATGCTCAAAGACGATCAAGAGAAATAACCTATTCACAAGACGCTTCAAACCATTTAGAGCGCATGCGCCGCTCTCCACCCTCGCTTCACATCACTGCCACCACCGGCAAATTTTGTATAGAAATCTTGACCAACGCCGAGGTCACTTGTGTCACGGTAATCAGACAGGAAGTGATGCCAGGAAACATTAAAACTCTTTCTACACAATTGTATTCAATATACTGATTACTCTTACAAACCCCATCTTTAAACATTGTATCCTGTTTTTTTATTTGTCATTGCCTGACCTACATTTTCCCCTCAGTGCACGTTACAGCCTGCGTTGTAATTCAGTCGAGCTTTCTCGAAGCTTCGGTGTTTATGAATTTAGTTTGTACGTAGTGTACATAGAGTAAACTTTCTGGAAATACGTATCGGTGTTGTTAACATGTTTACCATCAAACCATCCAGAATTTTCTTTACGTTAGCCTATAATTATGAGTTGTGAAGTTCGTTCAAATCCCCTTGTGAGCAGTCATTTACTCAAGTCCACTTAAGCGCAGTCATATTTACTGTCATCCACTGTAAAGGATTTCATCGGGTTTGGGGATATCGGCTTTCACGCCATTCGACATTAGTCATTTGTACTCCGTTTTCTGTAAGTAGCATTTTGTGAGCTTGTGTTTGGCCACCTGTTATTTTTTGAGACTTTAATTTGGAGCTTTTATTGCTCATTGTCTCTGTGCGATAACGTACATTTCATCCCGATGAAAGTGACTTTGTGTATATTTCCGAGGAGTGAAACAAACAGCTCGGCATCACGGACGCTACTGTCAACCCGTCCGCCGGAAGAAGCTACACCTTCACAGGCAGGGGTGATAAACATCGTCAGCGTGGAATTCCTCTTAACTGTGGATTCTATAATTATATGGATTGACTCGCCTTTGAAAGCTGAATATTGTTCAAATGTATGTCTTAAACTTATTCAACTTATTGAACTTATTCAAGCGTCTTCGTGTCTCTTTGTTTGATCTTGTGTAAGGCCTATCGCAGATATGAGAATTAAACAAGTCAGTTTGTTTTTCATCTTTACTCTCCGACAGTGGTACCCTTACATGTTATGGGCATGTCCGGAACTAAAACCTGCTTGTGCTAGATTGTAGCTCGTCAATTCCCAGCTTGTTTAACGGAGTTTTGGCTCCTGTTTTGGATCAAACAGAAATTCACATTTCGTACAACTATTTTTCTAGTTTCTTTGTGCACTATATTGTGTCATTATGACACAATATTATAAGGAATATTATAAGGAATTATAAGGAATTTAATGTAGAGGCATTCCTTGATAGTTGGATTTGTTAGTTGTTAGCCTTTCTGAGTTAAGGAAGGAGATTTAAGGAAAATATCTGACTAGTCTGAATTAGACTTAAGCCAGAGTCTTAGAAAAAGTGCAATCGTGGATAGTTAGGTAATATCACCAAAGTGGTGATGTTGAGTTGCCTAAACTTCATTTAGAGGTGGAAAGTTAGAAAAGGAAGAAAGAAAAAGAGAAGAAAGAGAAATTAAGCAAAAGAGGAGAAAGAGAAAGAGTGTGAGTGAGAGAAGTTGAAGTTAGAGTTCAAACTGAAGGAACTCCAGTTTAAAAGTAATGATAATGAAGCTGTTAGTCGTGGTCAACAAGGATTTCACTGGCTCGAAACATTCAACATTCAAGCCCAGATTTAATGATAAGGATGTAGAAAGATTTTTCTGTTCTTTGAGAAAGCGTCTGTTAGCATGGAGTGGCCTGAAGGGTATTGTACAATGTTACTGAAGGTAAAGCTGCAGAGGTCTATTCTGCTTTGATGTTAGATCAGTCTTCAGATTACAACACACTTAAGGCAGCGGTGTTGTCTGCTTATGAGGTTGCGCCGAAGACCTATCGACAGAAGTTCAGACAATTAAGGAAACAGTCCGTTGTAAACTTACATGGAGTTTGCCAGGGGTAAAGAAACACTGTTTGACATTTGGTACAGGTCTCTGAAGTTGGATCATTCTTTTGAGAATTTTAGGGAGGTTGTTGTCTTGGAGGAATTTAAGGTCAAGGTTTATTTAGATGAACAGGTCAAGGGCGTTAAGACCGCAACCAGTTTGCCCGATGAATATGAGTTAAATCGTAATACTAATGGACAAAAATTTCAACCTAAATTCCAGACAACGTGGAATTCCGATAAGAAGAGTTCATGTGTTTGTTCCTATCGTTAAACGACAAGTTAAGGAGGTAGTGCAGACTGCAGAGACATACTGGGGATTCATTTCTGAAGGTGTGGTTACTGGTAATGGAGTTACCTCCCCTGTTGCTATACTTAGGGATACTTGGACTAGTCAGTTTTTGATGTTGGCAGATGTGATTCGTGCAAATTCTGATAAGGCAAACAGACATGTTTTGATCCAGGGTATTAATGGAAAGTTCATGTCTCTTCCAGTACTGGAGGTTACCCTTACTTTTGATTTGGTTATTGGTTTAGTATATGTAGGGGTTTAGGGGCCTCCGTGGCTCAGTTGGTTAGCGCGCTAGCACAGCGTAATGACCCAGGAGTCTCTCACCAATGCTGTCGCTGTGAGTTCATGTCCAGCTCATTCTGACTTCCTCTCCGGTCGTAAGTGGGAAGGTCTGCAACCTGCGGATGGTTGTGGGTTTCCCCCGGCTTCTGTCCAGTTTCCTCCCACCATAATGCTGGCCGCCGTCGTATAAGTGAAATATTCTTGAGTACGGCGTAAAACACCAATCAAATAAATAAATAAATAACTGTAGGGGTTGGTAATACTTTGCCTGTAGAGGGTATTTCCTTTTTGCTTATAATGACTTAGCAGGACATAAGGTGTGTCCTCATGTCTGGTTTCCGGAACTTTCCAGGTATATTTCCCTCTTGTGTGGTTACCAGGTCGCAGAAAAGACCTTGGGAGAAGGAAGACAATTCTTCTATTACCATTGGAAATTCAGCGGGCAATATTAATTTATCTGAAACTTCCTTTCATGATATTGATGGTGTAGAGGATGGTCATGAGTTAGACAGAACTGTGTTCTCTCGATCTGATATGGTTAAGCAACAACAGTCAGATCCCGAGTTAACGGAATTAAATAAGTCTGCTTTATCTGTGGAGAAAATAGCTGAGGTACGTGTTGATTATTATATGGAGGATAAGCTGTTGAGAAGAAAGTATAGACCCCCTTATGTGTCAGCTAACGATTATTAGTCAATATTTAATCAAGTTGTCTTACATCAAAGTTACAGACAGGAAATACTTAGGATGGCTCATGAGATTTCAATAGGTCCATTTAGGCATTAGAAAGAGAGAAAGTAAAATTACTCGCCATTTTTACTGGCCTAAGATTCACAAGGATGTGGTTAATATCTCTATGACATGTCACACCTGTCAACTGGAAGAAAACCACACCATAGCGTAAGCCTAGCACCCTTAATTCCAATTGCTGCTCTTGGTGAACCATTGATTGCGTTGGTCCATTACCTAGAACGAAGTCAGGATACAAGGATCTTTTGACTGTTATTGATACAGATACTAGATTTCCCGAAGCTGTCCCACTGAAGAAGGTAACTACTCCTCAGATAATTTTCTGTTACAGTTTTTAAACATATTTTTTATTTTATATTGGTCAGTGTCTGACCTACATCTTTATATATAGCCTGTGCTGTAATTCAGTCGAGCGTTCTCGAGGCTTCGGTGTTATTGTGCATAGAGTATACATTCTGGAAATATGTGTCGGTATTGTAAACATGTTTACCATCAAACCATCCAGAATTTTCTTTTACGTTAGTCTATAAATATGAGCGACGGAGTTGTGAAGTTCTTAGTCATTCATTCAAATCCCCTTGTGAGGAGTCATTTACTCAGGTCTACTTGAGAGCAGTCATATTTACCGTCATCCAAAGAGATATTATTCACGCCATTCGACATTAGTCATTTGCACTCCATTTTCTGTACGTAGCATGTTGTGAACTTGTGTTTGGCCACCTGCTATTTTTGAAATTAAATCGTTATTTTGGAGCTTGTATCGCTCATCGTCTCTGTGTGATTACGTACATTTCATCTCAGTTCACCCTGAAGTGACTCATTCACGGACTACGAATTTGATATGGAATTCATGCCTGGAATATTCATTGTCTGCCCGGCATCATTGAAAACTGATGACCGCTTCTCTCTTGTGTGTTGCCGGCTTTATTTCTTATTTGTATAATTTCTTACATACCTTTGTCTTTGGGAGTTAGTGTTCAACGTTATTTTGGAAATGGATCTTGCGATTTTAAGGCCTTTTACGGACTACGAATGGTATATGAATGTCGGACTTGACGCTTATATTTGTGTATATTTCCGAGGAGTGAAACATACATCGACAGCTCGGCATCACGAACACTACTGTCAACACTACCTGTCCGTCCTCAGAAGTTACACCTTCACAGGTAGTGGTGATAAACATCGTCAGCGGGGGATTCCTTTTTAACTGTATATATATATAGGTGTAATTATTTGTATCTGAAACTCATTTTATTTTGTGAATTAATACGACTGTTATGAATCGCTTTGTTTCGGTGAGACTCAGAACAGGTTAGTTCATTATAGGGACCACTCGGTTGACATCCATTTACGCAAGGGAAGATTTAACGCGCGCGTGAAGATGCGGTAAATGTGGCTTACCATCGATCTGACACATTAGAAGCAGTTATTCCCCGTAATTTTCTCAACACTTCATGTTGGTCGATACAAAGATTTAATTCCGCAGCTATGTCAAAATACTAAATTATAAACTTACTGCCAGTTGGTTTCCAGACGCTATAGAGTGATGGGAAACGTATTAAGGAAAGTCACTATCCTGTCAAGGTAAACATCCTTCGTAGAGCTGGTGTATTTCCCTGGTTCACGCATGTTGTAAAGTACTCGTATAACGGACAATGGGCCTGTGTTTTTCTGCAGCTCCAACGAACTGCATCATTGTGAGGTATGGCGGCTGATGTTATGAGTGCACATGTTAAACCGAAAGCCTACTGGTCATATGTCCACGTAATGTCATGCACCAGTCTCTATCCACACAGGTTCGTATTTAACACAACCTTACACGTCTTTCACAGTGAAGATTTACAGATTTAAAACTCGTCAGGTTTGAACGGGATCAACTTCCTCAATGACGTATTGTGCTAACTATGCGGCTAATTTTGTTTCAGACGAGTCTGTTTTTAACAGCAGATTGCAATTTCATCTTTTCGTGCACGGGATGATAGGAATCACTAAGAGCTCATTTGAGTTGTCAGCCCATAATGCTGATATTAATGAATGATTGATTAGGGCTGATAAGACAGGAAGACATATATAGGTCTACTTTTCAAGTTAACGATTTAATAATACTTTTTATTTATCTCCACACATTGCATTAAATAATCTTATTTCTAAGCCAATTTTATTCAACAACATTATTTACATATAATAAAAACAATATACACTGTACAAAAAACCTATCTGGGGCATCCGTGGCGGAGTAGTTAATGTACGTGGCAGCGAGTAGCCTCTCAGCAATGCGGTCGCTGTGAGTTCAAGTGCAGCTCATGCTGGCTTTCTCTCCAGCCATACGTGGGAAGGTCTTCCAGCAGCCTGCGCATGGTCTTGGGTTTCCCCCGGGCTCTGCCCGGTTCCTTCCCATTATAGTGCTGGCTGCATTAAGTGAAATATTCTTGAGTTCGGCGTAAAATACAAATGGCAGATAAATAAATGAATAAATAAATACAGGCCCATTTGTTTATTCCGCTGTAGAGCTTATTTATGGACATAAATATCTTACTCCTGGAATAAGTGTTACATGAGATTCAGTTTCCTAGAAATAAAGAGTGCAAGTCCATTCCATTCTTACATAACAATATAAAGATAATTATGTGCTAGGTGCCTATAACCCTTTGTGGGGAATCACCTGTATGTGGATATTCCCCAGTTTCCACCAACTCTATCTGCCTGTATTTTATTTGCAAGATAACCGAGGGCAAATCAATGTTTTAAATGGTTAATTCCTTTATGGAAGGTTTTATCTCGTTTTTGTCATTATGTGTATTTAATGTTGGGCAATTCATCAGGAATGTATGGTAGTGACTTGAGGCGATCATCACTTGAGGAAAGAATATTCACATTATCGTGTCACAGCTTCTTTTTATGGTGCCATCGTTTCAGCGTTTCTGCCCTAAAAATGAAAAAAAAGTTGGGAAAAAACAGCATATTTCATGATGCGCAGAGCTCAAGAATGTTAGATCAATCAACTTCAAGCTGAATAGCTGACCTAGATATTTAAATTCAGGGTATGAATAAAGTCGTGTCTGATTGTTGCGTGACGTACACGTAGGCAGGTAAAGTTTTGTGATATCAAAAGTGATATCTATAATCTATGTGGAAGAGCACCTTTCTCACTGAAGGAAATCCCGACATTCGTACAGTATATATAAATCCTAAAAACAAATCCAACACAAATCAACAAGTACAAAACCTTTTATGTGCAAAAATAAAAAGCAAGACGGTTTATCATTCGGGGAGGTACCAGCCTGTATGTTGCGTAACACACTCACTTTTATTTGAAAGGTCCTCTCTATTTAACATGTATGTTTGCATACGGTCCGTAACAGAAAGCGGAGTAGAATATATTTTTATGCAGATTAAGTAAGACCCTATGTCATGATCAATCAACTATAAGAAAAGTTTCTGGACTGCGTCCCAAATATCAACAGAATCTGGATTACTGAATAACCCTTACATAATATCTCCTGTAATGAAGTGTAAACAAAATGTAATAACACTAACGGAAAACAAAAGTTATAATAAACCAATATCCGCCTATGTTACTTTCCAGATTTAATGAGCAGCTTGCTTTTTTGAAAAAATTCAAGGCTACAGGTTGACCATCTCCTGATGTGCAACAACAACCACAACACATAGGTCAGTGTAGGTCAACATTATCTGTCAAACACGCTCGAGCTCCACATTACATGAGAAGTCAAACATACTCCAGATCCTCAGTGCAGGGGAAGTCAAACACACTCCAGTTTCACATTATCAGGGAAGTCAATCACCCTTCAGCTCCACATTACATGGGGAGTCACTCTCCAGCTCTACATTACAGGGGTGGTCAAACACATTGCAGCTCCACATTACCGGGACCGTCAAACACCCTCCAGCTCAGCATTGCCGTGAGAAGCCAAACACCCTTCAGCTCCACATTACCGTTGAAGTCAAATACCCTCTAACTCCATTTTACCGTTGAAGTCAATCACCCTCTAACTCCACATTAACAGGGAAGTCAAACATCCTCCAGCTCCACATTATCGGGGAAGTCAAGCACCCTCTAGCTCCACATTATCTGTGAAGTTAAACATCCTCCAGCTCCACATTACTGGGGAAGACACACACCCTCAGCTCAACATTACTGGGGAAGTTACGTACCCTCCAGCTCCACATTACCGGGAAAGTTACACACCCTCCAGCTCCACATTATCTGGGAAGTTACACACCCTCCAGCTCCACATTATCTGGGAAGTTAAATATCCTCCAGCTCCACATTACTGGGGAAGTTACGCACCCTCCAGCTCCACATTACTGGGAAAGTTACACACCCTCTAGCTCCTCATTATCGGGGAAGCTAACATTCTCTAGCTCCACATTATCGGGGAATTAAATTATCCTCCAGCCCCACATATACATTCCATATTACAGAATATATCAAATAGACTCCAGCTCCACATTACAGGCGAAGTGAAACACATTCCATTTACACCTTCTTGTGCTTAATATTACAACAACTACCGCAACATCAAGGTATTCTATAACCACCTATACTATGAATGAATTATTTAAAAAAACATCAGTCTTTTTTCGATCAGGGGAGTATATCCGTACCTTCCCGTCAAACCGGATCGTTTTGGGTATTGGCCCTGCGATTATTGACCAGAAACGTCTTTATAGGTTGACGGCTGGTATACGAATGTCTGTTTCGACGCACCGATTTAGCCTCAGGGGCTCACGCCGGAAATTCCGGTTTTCTGCACTCAGCTCATCGCTGTCAGATTCTTTTGAGAACAGCGTCAAACTCCAATCAAATAAATAAATTAATTAATGATACATTTAGCACTAACACTCACACCCTATAACTTATTTTGTCTCACAATAATAACATTCACTTGATGAAAATCGAAGATTATGTATTAAATCTGGAACCCTGTAATTTTTTTCTTGTGGACCAAAACCACCAGAAAGCACCAAATGAACTTTTTGGTACAGTTGTTTTGATTTAACACTGAATAACATAGAAGAATTTATTGCCGCGTTGTGTTTTGGCAAAAGTCAGTCAAAAGGCATTCCGCGACGCAGGGGTCCACTTTGTTTTTGTAGAGGTATCTCTGGTAATTTTGCACCGGCTAACCTATACACAAGTGTATGTAACTTGTGAAGCACTGTGATTGACGATTCCATTTATCAGCGTGAGAGAGGACGCCGGTATTCACCTTAGAGCATGCGTCAGTCTCATCCACGTGCGAGGTTAGGTGATATTCCGTCAAGCATAGAAATACCAATGAATAACAGATAAGTGAGTTTGTCTCCTGGGTAGTAAAAGACGGCGAAGTAAAACAGGACGTTCCTGGGACACAATATCTGTGGTTTAAAAGAGGGGTGGGGGGAGGATTCATAAACAAAGCGTGAGTCAGATATTGGCAGCGGGGTGAGCCTTGATCGAATGGTGTCAATAACTTTATACCTGACAGTGGCGGTCAGGCATACACCCCTAACCCACCCCGTCCTGCCTCAAACCGTGGCTGACCACGTACCAGAGGTTAGCCACACGAAGTTAAGCTAATATAGACTGACCAGACAGTACCCTCGGCCAATCTACTCAACTGTCAGTGACTCGCATTGTTCAAGCAGGGTTGTTGAGTACAGGGGTCTATATAAGAGGTAGGCTAAATGTTCTGAGGGAGAACGAGTTCTGCCCGTCAACAGACACCTGTCAGACCAGATATACCCAATTCACCAGCAGCGCCATCAACATCTCAGGTGGGTACCAGTTAAAGGGAAGAGGCCATGATTATCAAATGAAAATATCTGGCAATTTTTTAGATTATTACGTTGGCATATTTGCTTAGGATTTTTTGTGATAATGGTTTTACCAATGCATGTTACACGTTACAACAGAAAACGCTGATATTATAGATACGTATGCTTTATAGTTAGCATTGCAAGCTTGAACCACATGTACCACATGTACATGGTCATATCCACAGATCTATAATTCTGGATAAAGCATTTCTGTGTAGAGATTTCCACGCTCATACTTTTGATTGTTTATTTATAAATTAATGATGTAAAGCATTAGCTTATTAATTTTATTGCTAAATAAAAAGGATTTTCGATATATTAATGTAGTTTTCCAGACTTTTGAAAAAAGATTCAGCCCAATTGATGCAAGCAATTAATGCGTTCAGAAAATAAAAATCACAATGTATGAAAACTTGTAGCGAGAAGGACGCAACTCTTCGGGTAGGAGCCTTAATATTTCAATTTTAACAACTTGAAAAAATAGTAACAACTATTATTATTCATTTTAATGTCTGTAATATATTTTTGGTACACGATTAGATTGCATTTAAGCACGGAAGTGGGAGTTGGATAAGTGGTGTGCGACCCCCAATCACTGGGAGTTGGATTCAATCCGACCTTGCAAGGACAGGGAGATTCTAAATGACAGCTCATTAATTGCTCGTGTGTTGATAGCACTTGTAACAATTAGCGGTCGGCGGTGCTCGTGGAGATATTTACGCATGCAGCCTTACGTTCGTGACAGACCGTTTGTCTTCAGCAACATGGGATTCAAACCTTTATCTTACACATGAGAAAGTATCTGAGTAACATGCCAAAGGTCGGTGGTTTACCCCGACCACTCCGATTCCACTGACTTTCATCGTAGAAGTGAAATATTCTTGATTATGACGGCTAGAAAAGTTCACTGCAAAAAAAAAGATACATGTTTACGCCTTGCATACAAGATATCGCCAGAGATATAAAAGCAGAAATCCTGGTATTGCGTCAAATATATGACAAACAGTTGAATTATGGGTCTGTGTTTTTTCTGGGTGGTTTATCTGATAAATCAGTTTGGTAGTGTATACCAAAGTCCTACAAGCATCCCACATGGCAGTAGTACTGGTACTTACAGCGCGTCGAAAGATGGACCAACGTTACTTTATCATGCAGTCTGCCTGGCGAACCGGAAGTTGGTTCCCCTCGACCATCACTACGTTGTGTTAAATGCTTGTCACATGTCAGCGCATGGCTGAATGGCCAGGAAACTGACCGCTGAGAACAGCAGTGTACGCTATGTTTGCGGAGTGCTGTAATTGTCGGACAGGCGGAAGGCCATTCAAACAGAGTAATAAGTCGCCATTGTTTACAGAGGAAAGGGTTTACAGTGGGTTTGGGATAGAGTTTCTCCCCCTCTGTAGTCACTTCCACAGAACCTGTCAATTACTACTCTACTTCCTTCACGCAGTCAATGTTATCTTTCTTGACGCTTGATCTCTAATACACTTAACCTTGTCAGAATTTGTCTGAGCGTCAGAGCGTAACGGAGTGTACCTGGTACACTAAACATTAGTTGTTTAGTTAGTGGTTTATGTCTTGCCAAACAAATATTTCGTTATCGTGACTACGGCCAAGTAATATGAATAGGAATCGACTGATAAGGTTACACGTAGGTATATGCCTTGATAGGTAGACAATATTAAATAAACAATTCAACGACTGTTGTCAACACTCAAACTATACGTGTCATAGTAAATGTTGAACATTTAGGTAATAAACAAGTTTTCGGACGTTCTTCAATATGGTTTAGTTTATTCGGCTTTTCACCAAATACTGAAGCGAAATAAGGTCTGTATAGGCAAGGGATGTAGAATCAGATCGATCGTAAAATGAAGTGGTTTGTTTGAATGTATGTGCTAATAAGTGGGCCCCTGCTTCGTGGCCTATAGCTTCAAATAAATCTCTCAATCAGATAGTTAATTGGCATATAAAACCTACCTTTCTTCTTTATTTGAATGAGGTAGGGAATTAATATTAACCTACAGTTATTCTTGGAGGGCGGGGGTGGGGGGGGAGTCGGAATGGCTGTTATTGGACAAATAACCTTATAATCAACACGTTATAAATCTGGGTCAAGGTGCAGGTTGAATTGTACGAAACTATGGCATCAGCTCTAGACGGCCGCACAGTAGTGCAGGTTAAGTCAATCGTAGCTGTTAATCAATCATATGTTACCACGGTCAGTACTATTCACTCACCACGCAATATGTTTGCCCCATATTTATATTACTGGTAATATGTGGCATAAGCTAAATACATAATAAATGACCTTTTAGCACTCTAAGCGAAAAAAATGAACTAAATCTGAAAAAAATACCGGTACAAACTGATCCCTCGTGGTCATCCGTTAAATCGCGTTTGGGTGGGAAATATTTGAAGAAAATTTAATTATCTGATTTAGACTAAAAGAATGTTGTTGCGATACAGACACAACATGATGAAATAAACAGATTTCTGTAAGGATATCTAAGCACCTAAAAGCCGTTCGCGTCTTGGTCTCCAGATAGATGGTTTGCATTTCGTTACATCTGAGTGGGTGTTTCGGTCACGTGAACTGTCAATCGATCACGTGTACAAAACAGATTGTGGCAGTCACTTTTTACACGAATATTTTTTCGGTGACGGAAATTTTATTATAATGCTCTACGTTGTAAATAATAAATGAATGCTGTAGAGCTGTTAATGTTGTTTTTCTACTACACACGCTGGGACTTACTTTTCAGTGTAAAGTCTTTTACCTTATACTGAGCAACTATACAAATTAGATTCCAACGGAAAACAATGGTGGTACAAGTGATTAACAATGTCGACTAGGGTCACAACTGGGTCAAAATAAAAATAGCAAAAAATATATGTGTTTGGAAACACATTAGAATTGATGAAAACGAACGAGACTGTTCCATATGTGAATTAACTGTTCAGAGGGTGTAGTATGATAATTGTAGGAAATAATTGTTCTGTGACCTAACTCTCAACATCTTGCAGTGTGATAAAATAAGACATGTTCAAAGGGTGTAGTGTGATCAGGAGATAACTGAGCAAAGGATGTAGTGCGATAAATAGAAAAGAAATGACTAAAGGACGAAGTGTGAAAAGTGGGTAATAACTGACCAAAGGGTGTTGTGTGATAACGAGTAAATAATTGACTAAAGTGTGCAGTGTGATTATCAGGAAGTAACTGACTAAAGGATGTACTGTGATAACCAGGAAATAACTGACAAAAGGGTGCAGTGTGATAGGTAGGAAGTAATTGACCACAGGATTTTGTGTGATAATCAGGAAATAACTGACCAAAGGATGTAGAGTGATAACTAGGAAATAACTGACCAAAAGGTGCAGTGTGATACCTAGGAAATAACTGATCAAAATGTGTATAGTGTGGCAATCACGACATGGCCGTCCAGTGGTTGTTGTGTGACATAAGTGTCCAAAGAGTGCGGTGCTGTAACAAATGCGTAATTGTTAACAGGCTACAGTGTGATAATGAAGAGGTAACCATTCCTAGTGTGTAATGGGATAAATCTTTATATCAAGACGATTGCAGAAAGAAAGCACATATGCAAAGCTTAATACTTCGATGTTGTTAACTACTTACTGATGAATAGGTTGTATCTCAGCCTTGTTTAAGGTGTATACCTTTACTTATTTTCTCTATGTTGTCATCTCGTGATGTATAAAGTTAGAAAATTTTTATCTTAAATAATAATACAAAGTAATATTGCCACCAAACAACATGCCGGTGTTTAGAATCGGCTGTGCTTAACATTCTGTCAACAATTAATACCTGTCAATTATTGATGTTATAAAGTTCACACGCAAGGCAAAATGTCGACTAAAGGTATACATCTAATTACTGTAGCACCAGTCTTAATATCCCTGCTTTCTTAATGGGGACAAATAAAGGCGTTGTCTAGACACTTCATTGTAATATTTGTTCGCTGTATTTTTAGGACAAGTAATTAAAGTGTCAATCGTATTATTTGTTTGTGAAGAGATAGTAAACCGATCATTTCTGTTATTCAAATAGATTTCTGTTCAGGATGGCCTATATTGTGATAATGACACTCGTGATATTTGGTTGGGTAAATACTGATATTGGTCACGTTAGAGATGTGCCAATTCCACTCTTCCCCAGTGTATCACCATATTTCTTTGATTCTCTTTTGTTTGATGATCAGGTATAAAAATATATTACCCACTTAGGTCAATAAACACACTGTTATATGTAAGAGTGACAATCAATCCCGTATGACTTAGGCCTTTGTACCATAACTAAAACCAGATCGCAGCTTCGCCTGTCAGTTTCAATGTTACACGGGTGTATATATATATATATCTTGTAAAACGACAAGGAGCAATTTGTCTTTTCACAACAATAAATCTAAGCCTTAGTAACATAAGAATAGTCATTAGCACCCCAGTCGATATATATTCACGTCAGTTTCTTTCCTGTACTCTTTATTTATTTATATTAAGCATAAAGGTCAAAAGATAAATTGATTTTAACCCAGCTTGGATTTTGGTGCCTGCTGGTGTGATCTGCACTATAAGCCGGACTGATATATCGGTATATGTGCTGATAAATGGGATATTATATCGATCCAGCTGTGCTTGTATTTCGCATCAGTGCGACTGGAGTTACTGGCCGCATTCCATGTCGGATTTGGTTATATTTCGATTCCATGCCAAAAACATGACTGCGTGAACGGTTTTTAAGTTAGACTCATTGCAAGATTACTTGTTTACAATTAGGGAAGACTATAATGATTCAATGACTCCATAGCCCCAAGCACTGCTCTACGTCGTTAGATATCCTCCCCCCCCCCCCCCCACCAATCACGAGACAGAAGCGTTTGACTTCTGGACGGGTCTATTGTAGTTCTATGGGTGGATAGAGGTTGTTGTTTACATTGAATAAAGCAGACGACAAATATAAACAAAGAAACGAAATGGCCATTTTTTCTGTCAGAGCGAACGTTTATTTTAAAGAAGAAAAGTATCAGGTTACAGATAATTTAAAGCCCATAGGGACGTTTAAATGCTACACAAAAGAGATAATAATGGTTTCACGAAAATTTTTTTTTTTAACATACGGACCTGATAATTCTTCCTCCGAGTCTTTCTTTCAACGGCCTCTCCTAAACGTCCCAGTTGACCGCAAACCACGGTATGGCAACCAACCAATGGGTCTAAAAAAAACATCGGATCCATGATGTCTGATATTTCCCGCTATGCAAAACTTAGTCGCTGGTACACGAATCACTGCGTCCGGGCTACGACAGCCACAGTTCTTGCTGATGCCCTGGTTTCTGTGATGGACGTTATGTCTGACAACCCACCGCAAGTGAATCCAATGTAAGGAGTTATGTCACCAAACCCTCCGTTTCAAAACGCCGTGAAATTATCCTGCATGCTTCAAGTGTGTTATCAGAAAATGCTGAAAGTGAAAATGCAGTTGAGGGAAAATACTCCCATGTCAGTCACGCCACTCCCAGTGCAAATGCCCGACGCTGTCGACTGTAATGTTACACGTAACAGTAGCAATACCATCCAAATGGCAAAATCCCAGTTTTCAGTCAAAGTTTTGGAGGGTTGTTCAACAATGCAACAATAAATAAGAGCACAGTTCACATCAACTTCACATCCTCTGGATAACGGACTGGCTGTAGATCGTCCTTTTCAACTCACCAATCCTTGTTTGATGTTTATCCGTGTTAAACTGTTTTTTTTTTTTCCCACAATGTTCATGTTTTACTCATGTTTCCTCTCCGCAAACGCTATTGCCTGAATGCCGCCAATATATTGCCGTTGACCCAGATCTTCAAATTTGGTACATCATGTGACCTTTATGCATGAGTGTGACGTGTAGATTTTACGTAACTGGTACAGCGCACTGAGTGAAACACGTGCATGGGGCTGGTTTAATGTACATATAACTTTGTACAGATTGCGTCATTACAAATTTAAATTGTGATAGCCATCCATTGTATTTCACAATACAATAAACGCAAATCATATTTATTTTCATGATACCTTCATCATATAAATTATAATATATTTATTTGCTTACTTATAATAAGCATAAACACATATCCGTGATGTTTTTATTGTTTTGTTATTTATCAACATATGTTGAGAAATTCACATTCAATTGAAAATGTAAACTGAAGTGTTCCATTATTTCAACATTCGTTACCCAGTGTTTATGAATTTGATACAGAATACAACACGACCGCAAAGCATTTACACAAGTAAACCAAATAAAATTCAGTATCAAACTATTTTTAACCTAATTTTGTGTGTTTCAATTATTATTTTTTCGTACGTAATTCAGACTTTAATTACGTTTCAACAGTTGAACTCCCCACTTTTGTTGTCGTTTTGCTGATGCCAGAGGTTTCCAGCTCCTTTAGCTCTGTTAGACAGAGTTTGGGAAAATTTTTGACCTGCCCAAACTCTCGCTGCCAGCAACGAGCTACCTCCCCGGCTTACTGTCAGTGCTTTTGGCTGTTTGATACCGTGCCTGTCTTACCGAAGCCCACCGTGATAACAGCGACCTAGCTGAAAGCAGGACAATATGAAAGCAACCCTGCAGATGTTTTACTTTATAGTGCTATATTTTATAGTAGGAATTGTTTTCGAGAAACAAATGTATTCTTTTTATTATTCCATTCTAGTCGTGAAGCGCGTCCGTAATATTTAGCATTTCATTTTAACACCCCCTGTAAAACACATCATGGTTTCGTCCAGAATTAGGTCACGCCCCTTTAGAACGTTCGGTTGGACGAAAACAACGTGTCGGAAAGTGGGGGCGTTTTTTGCTGTTAATCTATACCGCAATGGCTTTTTTGTTATAATTACGAAAACATTTTGCTTCTATCAAGGTAATAGAATAGAAATAATGTTCGCGTCAGGGTAGTCTAATGGTAGTTTTACATCAAATCGATGTGGAAGAGTCTTCGACCTAAAAGATAAACTCTTCCACATCGATTTGATGTAAAACTACCGTTAGACTACCCTGACGCGAATATTATTTCTTAAATATATGACCCAACATATTCGATTGCGCACGTTCATTTTCACTGAGGTTCTGTCAGGATGGCATTCCTCTGATCTCTAATACTGAGCACCACTGTGGAATAGTGGTTTTGTCTACGGTACATGTACCTAGTACAAATGGAGGCTTCATGATAGCAACAACTATATCAGGCATTCAACTATACAGCAAAATGGCTTTGATCGTTTGAACTTTACCTTAAGAAATATGTTTGTCCAATTATGTAATATAGGATATTATGATCATAAATTGTGTCATTCATATACGCATTGATTCAGATGCTTGCAACTATAAGCTCTTCTCGTTTGTATACAAGTTCTATGAGATCTCACTACTTTCATTTACTTTCAGGTTTGGTGTGTTCTACTGAAATGCCTGGGATCAAGTTTCCTAGCGGATGGAGGAGTGTATTTGAGAGATGTGTCGGTAGAAAAGTCATTTATTCAAAGGACGACGTTCATCTACTGAGGAATGAGCCTGCTAAAAATGATAATTACTGTGTGGAGAGCTCTACTTCCGGCATTTACAGGTTAGATGACAGTGCGTATTTCAGCTCTGACGAGGCGACAGATGTGGCTAATGTCACGGCCGCAAACAACACCTTGGGAAGTTCGGCTGTGATGGACGGTCAGTCGCTTGGTACTGTTAGTGATCTAAACCTGGTCTGTGAGTTGTCCGAGTCGATAGCGAACCACCAACTGGTCACTGACCTGTCCAGAGTCAGCAGTATCCAGGATAGGTCTCTGCGGATCACACGGCGCCGACACGAGAAGGTCGCCCAGCGAAGAAGGGCCGTCATTACAGCTGATAGCACGGAGGACAGTTCCCAGTCGGACGATGAGACACAGTGTACTGCCCCCGCTTCTGCCCACCAGCGCCGTATCCCCAGGGCTGACAGCGTCCAAATCAGGTGCTGGGAAATTCGACAGAAGAGGAAAGACCTATTGCAGAAACGCCGCAGTAGGGGCTTGGAAGGCTGTGACAACTTCAGTGTCAAACCATGACTTTTTCCCCATAACAGTGTCATTTTGCCTCTCGTAACCATATTGTGGCTACAATTTTAATTGGGTGTCACTGGCTGATTCTGTACTCAAAGGACACTCAGGTGCGAACTCTCACAAAGGTGGGCGTGTTAAGTTCCATATAATACAGTCCAGCACACAGGATTCAGTATTAAATCCATACACATCAAGGGCCACTGACGACTTAAGTATATATTTACACGTATATGCGTGTGAGAAGTTTTTTGCTTTTACTTTGAATCACTGAACCGAAAGGTGGACTTTTTATAAGGGTCAAGGTTTGTTATAGATAATCGTTTAATCACTTTGGTCACATGGACCACATGTGACAGCTTGATGCTTTGAGCTTGCCCTTCAAACCCTTTGGCCGTAAGTGTCCTTCATTAAATCAAACAAAGATTCTGCATTGTTTCGACCATTTGTTGGTAGACCGGAGACGTTCAATACAATGCTTTTATAGCATCACTGCACTTAACATCAAATCACCTTTTTTACCTAATTCTGCTTAAGCCATTGTGCTGAGGGGTATGTTCAGGTGGTTACTAGTTAGAACAAAGCCTGAGGTAAACTCACAATTAAGAGGCCTGATCGTATATTCATTCAGTGTTGTCAAACCCGAAATGCCACTTGCATTCTCGGGCTTGCCTTGTGCAAAATGTCGATACAGTATGCTCGACATGGTTTTGTACTTAAGCTTAAGCAGACGTAGAGCCAACATTTATTGGTGTCAGTGTACGGAAAGATCGTTAATCAGCAACGCCATAAGTACAACATCATAGAACAAAGCCTTAATTCATCCCTCAGTGTTAATCGATTACATATAGTTTCATCCATTCAGTTAAGTAACTCCTGCTTGTCCACATTGATTGATGACAATTTATATTTTTGATCCATTTTGGAATTTTGAAACTGCTCTATTCGAATGTTTTACCCTGGAAATCCCTATATAATCTATATCATTTCGCCACCTCTGTTGGAACAAGGGACTTACGTACTGACACATAACTTAACACATATATGTCGCATGGATCAGTCCACTCGAGCCTATTCTTAATACACTGTCCGGCCTATAGGTTCTCATCGAAACGGAAACATGATCTATTCTTGTATTGAATACTGTAACAGTGAATCACCACTAGATACATGGGCATCCCATGTTTTTCCGTGTCAGACCCTCTGCGTCAGATTCTGGGACTTGCGCTGCTTCCACTGTAAAGTTGTACGCAAGCGCTGTCTATTGTGAAATCCATTGTCCCACTACAGGAAGGTAACACAGGACACAAAGATTAAACATTTATCTCCTATATTTTTCGTATTGTATATGAAAGAAGTAAGCCCATCAACCGAGAAAATCAAACACATTTACATACGCTGTAGCGTTGGCAGAATATTCGGAATCGCGTATACCGTAATTTGCTGTGATAAAGAGCCATATCAATTCATCGTCAACATCACGAAAAACCAACTGTGCCAGGTTGTTATGCTACCCGCTGTATAGTTGGCAAATAAGCCAAATTTATACGTTCAATCCGCAAGTTTCTGTTTAGATCTGAGATCTATTTCATTCTTCTCATTTCAGTTTTCAGACATGAAAACATTGTTCTGCCGTCTCTCTCATTCATAACCTAGAACTTGCTGAGCTTGCTGTCCTCTAAGTAACAACTGTGAATTCGAGTCCAGCTCATAGTGGTTTGCTCTCCGGCCGTACGTGGAAAGATCTGCCAGAAACATGCTGATGATCGTGGGTTTCCCTGGGCTGTGCCCGGCTTCACCAACAGCCCGTAAAACACCAATAAATAAATAAATAAATCAAAGTAACAAAGCTATATGCTGCGAATATCAGGATTCTTTTTATGATGAAAATAACATTAAAAGCAATGTTGAAAGCAATGTTAAAAAAACACCAACAGTACAACTAAAAATTTATTAAATAAGGAGTTCATAATGTGAGAAGCACACCATATCACTATTAAGATTTATTTATTTATTTGATTGGTGTTTTACGCCGTACTCAAGAATATTTCACTTATACGACGGCTGCCAGAATAATGGTGGAAGGAGACCGGGCAGCGCCCGGGGGAAACCCATGACCATCCGCAGGTTGCTGTCAGACCTTCCCACGTATGGCCTGTGATGAAGTCAACATGAACTGGACTTGAACTCCCAGCGACCGCATTGGTGAGAGGCTCCTGGGTCATTACGCTGCGCTAGCGCGCTAACCAACTGAGCCACAGAGGCCCCCACTAATAAGAGTTACATCATTCAGTGAAAATGCCTATATGCCTAGAATACACCATGTGTCCTACATTCGCAAACACAGCCATCTCGAAAGTCAAAAACTCAAACAACTCCCTAACAGCTTTTACGTTGAACTGCATGTTCACCACGGTTCTTTATGCAAAATGTATCGTTGACATATGAGGTGAAAAATGTACATTATCGCAGGTTGCCGTTTGCTTTCACACTTTTGAACCGATAAATATATCTATTTTTCCTTTCTCACAAAAGGCAATTCCAAAAATACGTTAATTCATAACAATACCACATAATTATGATTAAATTTTATATTAATGAGGTCATTGAAATAAAATCAAAATGATAGTTCATTTATTAAAATATATATTATCGACATGTAAATATAGAGCAAAGAATCATGATGGTTTTGGAGCAGAAAAAATATATCGATCAGTGCTTTCCCACAAATGAAAATACCATAAAATGTTAATTTATAAAATCATAATTCTTTTTGATATGACGTCAAAGATTTAGTTCAAGTAATAAAACAATAAACGTAGTAAATATGGTGTACAGAATCATGAAAAATGTAATATTAGTTAAAAGTGTTTTGTTTTTTGCCAAGATGCAGCTAAACATTCTGTATTGTCTGTGAGTGCTCGGCTCTCTTGTCTGACACTGTCGTTATCTGTACCAAGCGACAAGCCGCAAATAGCAAGGCCAGTTGGCTAACCATTTCTCTGGTGATTTGAAGCAGTGGACCTAAGGCGTTGTGCAGGCTTGCTAGGATATTCCACAAAAGAGCAAAAGTTGGATGCAGCAAGGAGTTAAAGAGCCCCGCAAACACCGGTTTTAACAGGTGATCTCCCACAGCGCTGATAAACCCTGACAATATAGGACCCAGTACAGTTCGGAACAAAAACTTCATAAGTTCCACGGTAAAAAGCACCACACATATGAACACTATCTTCAGGCAACCGAAGAGCTCCTGGAAACCGCGCTCTGCCACTTTCTCAACCCTACAATAAAATGAAAAGTATCATCAGATAATTTATAATGAATCTCATTATCTCATCATATTCCGCCGAGTAAGATGTTCGCCATTTTAACTCCGAAAGCGTGATTTTAAAGAATACTTACACTGGGCTATTGCTAAGTAAAACGGTGCGGTCACTGACAAATTTTGCCATGAGTAAATGATTTCCATAGTTTTCATGTTTTGAATGAGAAAGTCTGGCTGTGGTTTGAGTTGTGAGGCTCCGTTTAGATAAACCATGTCTACATTTCAGACCAGACGGAGCAGCAGTGGTTAAGTCTTTAAGGAACCACGAGACGTGTTACATGTGAGCGAATGGCAAATACCAGGAACCATGCTTTGATACATCTCTCTTTGTCCTCCATGTTTTTACTTTAGCAGCCTGCGGGAAGCTCGGGACTATGAATTATAGATTTAGGCGTATAACTATGATCACGCGCTAAGTGATAAAAACGTAAACACGTATGCACCATCAACGCTTGTATTACCCAGAATACACTAAACAGCTATGAATAATGACTTAACAGTTGAGATCCTTTGCAAATGTTTTTTCTAGAAGTGGAGTCTAACAGTTTCCTTATCTCCCGCGCATGACTCATGAAACACTACTGTAGAAACATTAGCCTAGTCACTATACACGCATATATCGCAGTTAGTTAATTTCTTTATCCCAACACGGAATTGCTTTTTACATTGCGATTACTTGACCCCCATTTGTTCAGGTAGCAAGCGATCGAACCACTAAACAGACGACGCGATCAAATATATGCACTGCAGTTATTGTAATTGCCCCTAACCTCTTATATGCTTAAACCCAAGTTTCCTTAATAGGCGTTGCAAAGTGGATTGAAGCCACTTGCTGTATAGACATTGCTTTGATAAATTCTTAAAACAACCAGAAAGTTCATTCTTTTGCATGGTATGTTACAGTGTTCTACTATTACAGTCTATTTCTTTTAGAGAGTCGCCTATATTCAGCTCCCTGCTCAGTCATACTCGTTACCAAAATTTGCCTTTAGCCAGTGACACGTAACAATCAAAGCTGTACACTTTGACACGTGGAACGTTCATTTTACTACAGGAAAAATGCTGTTAAAATACTGTTTCTAACTCATAATGTTAAACTCCATAAGCTTAGTTTCAAGACCAAGAACTGACTGCATCGGGTGACATCATAATTATTCAAAAGCAAGTTGCATGCTCGACAATGGGCGTGGAGAGTAATTCGTTTTACAATGGCTGCACCAACAACGGTTAGAAACACATCCTACACTACTGTATCTACGAATGGACTACACGGCTTTTCCTAACACCCATCTCTAAATCCGCCACCACGTGAGATAATATACTACAAGAAATAAAATAACAATCATTTATTAAGGTTTTATAATATTAAAACGTGTCAACAATTTCAAATATGGCAGTGTCAGTACAGTTAAGTTGACAGCAGTTCATGTATGGCAGCGAGTATGACTGATTTTACAGAGAGCTGAATGTAGGCGACTCTCTAAATGAAATAGACTATAGTAAATCAATTTTACTGTGGAATGAATCCCTTTTCCCTGTGAAAGGTAGGTTTGAAATTTCCCCATGATTAATGAATATAGATGGTAGGCTTGATAGCTTTGTAGTCACAATATGTATGGTAACTTGAAGGTATAATCTGATCAATGAGGTTATTTGGTCTGAATTAAATCATGTAAAGTATTCTTCAACGTGGAGAATAAGCCGTTCCTTCCTTTTGTTTATGTGCGGGAATACCTCGACAGAAGAGACCAAGAGAAGTGATTATAGTACCTAAGAAGGTTGTAAATCATAAATAAACAATCATATAAGGTAGGAGGGTGTCATATTACTTTTTATCATTTTAATGTTTTTTATCATTTGCTAGTTTATTTACTCTTGGTTCCAACAGTGTTCTGCTATGAAACTTTGTACACTGATTTCAGAATTTTAGTATGTGGACGAAATCGATCGTTTAGTTATGTTTGGTTAATCTGGCCACGGCCTACATTCTGACAAACCTCTATACTCAAAGCTGCAGCCGAAACTGCTGTAGATCCGGATTCGAAAATGCGACCTCATTGTTTCAAGGGGCGTGACTGTCAGAAAGCGTCAGCGCTTTAAGGTTACTCGTGCGCAATTCAGGCAATTGAGGCCGATTCGTGTAATCTTAACTCATATGAGCCAGCGAGGCCCGGCATTCTTACTTCTAGTGGGTATAATTAGGATGCTTGCCTTTCAATCGCTAGGTGCCCATGACGTGGGTTTCATCCCGTTCTCAGACAGGGGAATTTCAAGATGCCATTGGGGCATTCCTGACTCAAATTCTTTATAATGGCGTTAAAACAGCAATGTAATCACCACGTCACTATAACGTCAGAACATTCTTCTGCAGGTCAGGTTTGAATTAAACCTGTCTCCACAATTCACTTACTTTTCTGCCAACCGTGGCATCACTGAGCTGGAACTGACATCTTCAACCTCGTAATATTGCATATTGCTCTGGTCAAATTGATACAAGTACCTGTGAGAAGATATAGATAAAAACGTCTAATTTTGTCACACATCCATCGATACCCGAAAATTTTGCACAAACCAAAAAGAACAAGGTGTTACGATACGTGATAACTTTGCCAGTTGTTGATACTTCTTATTTGTCTATAGGCTGTCCAGTTCAGAAAAGCTAGTCTTCAGCATTTTCATCAGAAAAACCATGCCCAGGTCACATGGGATTTATTTAAGACTTCATAGAGCAGTTGTACTATAAATTTCTATCTAGATATCCGAACTAATATCACGAAACAGTTCTAATTTGTGGTGGGAAAATTCCGGAAAATTTTGGAATTCGGTTAGTGTTGATTAACATGCTGTGCACAGTCGTGAAAATAGATGTTCGTTCTGCCTTTATGCCAAAATGCCGCTAATACCGAAATGGTTGATGCATGGCATACTGGTGTGTCCAGACACTGATTTTTCAATTGCCTGTCTTTGCATGGAGACTGTGTTCCATAAGTTCTAGTTTATGACCGATTACAAAAGTTAAAGGTTTCGTCAAGTAAAACTTCATACGTGGGTTAATGAAAGATGGATTCATGAGTTTAAATCCACCAATAATTCCATTTTCACGTTTACTTTAAACAAAATGCAAGAACACAGAGCTAGACTGTGAACGTTAAATGGGCGGCTTTGCACGCCTTTGAACAACACCTGAGAAAGATGGTATATCAGGTGTGTTCGCTACACCTTTGACACGAGAATGAATTGCTGCACGCTATGGTGCGTGATCTGCTCTTGTCAAATTTAATTAACTCATCCAAGAAACTGAAGTTTATGAACGTGTAGGCTATTAACACAGATAACTGTTACATTTATAACTGTTGAAGTTTCAAACCGTTTCATAGTGTCACATTTAGGGTAAACTTGACAAGCAGGGCCAACATTTCTCTGATTATCCTGTTTGGACAAAATCACTTGTCAAAACTGAGGCCTCATCCTTCAGGCTAGAATCACTAGCAGTAAAATAATCAACAAAAAGTCATTTCCTACCCATTTTGAATTCCCAATACTTTGGTCTCTATGCCAAACCAGGCTATCCACTCCCCATGCATTTTGGTTAAGCTTACCCATAAACAAGTGTTAAGCCATCTGAATTCTGGAATAGTCATACTAATATATACATTACACATGTAAAGTCATCGAGCATATGTCTTGCTGTGTTATTAAAGTGAACAGTAAATGTTATAACCGATATTTTGGAAGGAACCTTAGTTCTTACTGTTAACATATTACTTATGTTTAAATACTGTTTATCAACGATTAGAATTAGATGACTGTGATCAGTCATTTTTTTCTGTGATCACCTTTTACCGTGCGGGCCGTCCTCGACCAGCACTTGTCTAATGAACTTGCCGGTTGATGGGGAGTGTTCTCGGTTGACAACATCACCGAGGGCCATGAAGGTTTGTACACCTTGGCCCACATCTGTAACAAAGTCCTGATTGCTTCGGGACATCTGTAAGTGAGTATAGTTCTGGTGTATTTCTAATTAACATATCTCAAGAAGTAGGTGAAAAAATAACCAGGAAAACCAGGAGTTACGCAGAAAAGTGTTGCGAAATCTTACACCTCTCGGACAGCCATTATCGCTTGTCAGGTCATTACTGAGATCAAAACATTTATCCATTACCCGAACACCTCCTACGCACTGTAGTCACGACTACTGCATGAATTTCAACGGTAGTCTTGTATACAAATGATATTTGCCAACACGTAAAGTGAAACATAGAAAACTCGATAAGAAAAAATGATAATCATGTGACGTGACACCGTGAGGCGGCCAAAATGTGATCATGATATTGCTACCACCTTTGGGGCGCTGCCAAAATGTGACCATGGTATGGCCTGTACGGCTGTCATGTCGACAAAATAGCACCATGATATGGCCAATATCGCTGTGATGTGGCCTCTATATGGCCCTGTTACAACTATGTAACCATTAAAACAAAGCTTGAGGGAAATGACAGGTGAGGATGAAAAATTTCCTATACCTCTCGATAGCTTACCTGTTTGCCATTCTTCCCAGAGGCACCAAGGGAATGGTTCGAGTTCCTGTTTGTTGTTACCTTCTGCTTGTCCATGGAAACAGTCCCTTTAATAGAAGACGCAAGTTTGATTCTTCTTAACTGATTATTAGTATTAAAGTGAACATAAAATCATGTCAATTACGAATAAATGATAACATAAGCATTTGACTGATATAAAGCAAAATGCCAGTACTTGTATCAAGTTCTTAGCACCAGCCGTTTGATGATAGCCATGAGAACTCTGAAACAAGAAAAAAGATTCTAAAACACATTAGAGTAAGCATTAAAGAATAATGAAAAATGCCAGCATATAACTCGGTTTTTCAGTCCTTTTTACAACTACTTTTTATTGTATACTAATTTCACTTTTGCACTCAAGTGGGGTTACCCAGTCCAAATGTAAGGTTAACAAATATGTATCTCTGGACTATAGCATTGAAAGGTGGTTACCAGGGTTACGGTTCGGGTCGCCATGAGAGTTGCCGGCAGACTGAGCAGACTCCTGTTTGACAGGTGTAGCCTGCACAGGGCTCCGATGTACTGGCACAGCGTGCTTAGACTGAGTAAATTTCTCTCGCACTTGTTGAAGAACGCGTTCTTCTTCGTCAGAGTTGCCCCAAAGATTGATCTCTGCTCAACGCAAACAGAACACCTGAGTATCATACGCATGTGTACGTCGAAGAAATCCTAATCTTCAAGCACACATAACACACACTCACAAGCGTTATAAACTGAAGGTTTTGTATATGGCTTAAACAAATGTGACTTAAGATTAAAACAGCTGAAGGAGGATATTTGAAAATGATAAAGCATCAAACTAACAGTATATCTGAACATTTCATGATGCGGAATGATATATACCCTCGGATTCGACTGTGGGTTTGGGGTCATACAGCTTTCCTTTACGGGATCTACCGGGTGCCTTTGGGGTTTTATCAGGAAGATCGCCATCTGAGGAAAAATTAAAATTTTCAGTTCACTCTCATAAAAAAACCCAACACAAATTCCGAAAACTGAAACCTGTATTTAACAATGATCTAGTGTCCATTGTCACATTTAAAAGGAAAGAACTGGTAACTTTTCGTCAAGTCTTGGTATGCCCCATCCTATAGGTCTGGACATGTAATCTTATGAATGACTGCTTTACCTGTACTGCACATTCCTTGGAAATTGTACGGAGGGTTTAACTTGTCGGAGTTTGGGACATCACCTTGCAACATAGTTTTGTCAATAAACTTGTTCGTTGAGTTCCTACACACACAAAAGAAGATTTATGTTATAAGGTAATGTCAAAATTCCCACAGACAAATCATCATTAATTTACAATCCAGTCATTTCTATCCATGTAAAGAGTACTTTATTGTTTATCTGAACACAAAGATACAACTTTACGAACGACTCTTATTGAGATAAAACATCATGACAAACGCAGCGTGTATTATACCTTAATATTTAATAACGTTCTCTTTTATGTTACTATCGACATTTTACACCATAGTTGACCATATGACTAAAGCATGACCACTACAAACAGAAGTAATCAAAATAGACCAAGGAGAGTTGTACTGTACCAAAGCCCATTTTCACAAACTACAATTCACAAACTATCCATGTACATCCTGCTAATGTATGGCACTATAACTTACAGATAACCCCAGATACATAAAAGTTAGCATAAACTGTGAAAGTTCTGTGAAAGTGGTCAGAATTTAGCAAATTAGTTTAATGAGTAACAGTTCTTACGTCATCGGGATTTTCGTCCGGTCTAGAGATTTCTCCCTTTCTTGAATTAGCGGTAAACTCTCGAGACTTTGATCGAGTCACTGCAACAAAGATAACAGTTTCAAGAAAAACATATAATCATCATAATTCGAAGAGACAATCGCTATTGCTGCACACTCATGGTGGTTCGAGGATACAAAGGTATATTATCACCTATTCGCATAAACACGTTAGAGTTAAAATACAGGGGCAACAATGTTTTCACTACAGAAATAACACCAGTTATGCAAAGCCTGCTTTTGTCAGTAATTAGCTATTACAGTTATGTTATCCTGAAGAACACTGTCATAAAAATACTTTTTTCCTAATCCTGGAAAACAAACACAGCCCTATGAAATGTGTGCACAACACGCATACGTACACGGCTTAGTTTCTTTCTTTGGCCGCTGCTGGTCCTGCTGGGAATGTTCTGAAGCCTCCTCGATAGCGTCCATCTCCTTGGGGGGTAGCTGATTAAACCCGGTGACACGAGGTCCCCGGGGAGTAATAGAGAAGTCCAGCATAGAGCTGTCCCAGTCAGAATCAGTGTCGTCCGCCATCTGTAATCTGATCAATAGCAATATACCAGTAATGGTCAGATCAATTATTATAGGTAGGCCTGCCGACATTTCACTTTATAAGGTTTTGTTTCTTTTGGTGGGGAAGGAGGTAAGGGTTGGGAGGAGCTTACTGAAATAAGAGTGACTGAAATATACTACACTTTTGAAGATAAAAATACATGTATACATATTTAGCCAGCCTCTGTTTGAAGGGCATAAGGTGAGCTTGTCCGTGGTATTAAAAAGTCTATATAATCAAGTCAGATTCAAAGGAATTATTTTCTCGCCACAATATCAAATGGATGCGATACAGCCATTCAAAACGGCGCACATGTGGAAAGTTTTCGTTTTATTCGCACCAACAGCACCAGAGACATGGAGGTGAAAAGATTGTCTGCACCACGTGGAAGTTAATTTCAAAAAAAAAAAAAAACTCTGCTTCACGGCATCATAAGTACAAAGCTAGGCTTTCCTGACGCTTACAATTTACACTACACATATATATGATGTGCAGGTTGCTCTGTTGTCTGACATGCTATATAATTCCCTGTTATTATGAGCCCTAGTTCTCAGAATATCGATCAGCGTTGTTCATTTGCCTCTTATCTTGTTATCCTTCACCTCGTCATCTAGTAATCACTGCCTCATGTAAGTGAAGTGTCCACATTGTCTAAAATATGTATCCACTCATTCAGTGGTATTATACGCAGCCAAAAACATAAAGGGATCTCGAAACAGTGCTTAATAGCCCTGTCATAGATGACTTCCTAGATAATTTCGACTCTAATATTATTATATAGAATCTACAAAAGTTACACTCCAAGGCAATTTCAACGGTAAAGATACACGTATACGCAGAGATAAAAGTCAACCCCGAAGTACAGCGGTGAAAAAGTTATTAGAAACATTGATGTCCCAGTCCTTCGGCAGGGTTTCACTCGTTTTTATCAGTATTTTCTAAGAGCCGCGCGGGCAACAGATGGATAAAAGATCAGCGAACGAGCTAAAGCCATTTGTAATTGTAGTTCTTCATTTCTCGAATGAGGATACCCCACAGCTAAACAGCAACCGGGGGTCTGCAAATATATACAATCATACGGTACACAAGGCTGACCTATATGTCTACGTGTACCCATAATCATTATCGTAATTATATGGCCAATATAATACAAATAAAATTAGCATAGTTCCTCATGTAGTAATTTATATAGGCCTACCTATCCACAGACCTAAAGTTTGTTTATAATCATCAAGGAATGCATTTAACCAAATAAATGTTGGGACCTTTTCTGTTGGGGTAAAAAATCTGATGTTCATTGGAAACATAAGTTTTATAAATATTTTGAGCAAATGTAAGTGATTGAAAATTGTGACAGCTTAATACAACCGACAATGTTTTTACATAATTTATAAAATCATCAATTTACCGCACTCCATTTTAATGTTCTAGGTTTTAATTTCAACCATCCTTGTAGCTCAGCTAAGGGAGGTAAATTATCAGAAATTGTTTAAAAAAATAGAGCTCTACACTTAATTCAACTACCATTCTTGATACATCGTTTTGATTTAGGACGTACAGGTAAGCCTACTACATGAAGTTCAACCTTCTCTAAATCAACCATGTTCTAGAATTACGAAGTAAACACTTACCGTTAATTGGGTCTTTAATGACGTAAAACACTGCAATAGTAACCAAGTTGATATTTCACGCAGAATTTCCACGAACAAGTTCAAACAAGTTCAGACAGCATTCTGACAGCTTTTGTTTTTTACGCCTGACGACAGTAGAGAGAGGTAGCCAAACCTACCTCCAAACGCAAAAGAATGTACCTACTGAGACTGGTGCTTGAGAAGGCCAGGCGCGCGTCCCTTCACAGTTGAGTGAGTTTCGGCTAATCTTGTCTCACATGTATCTGTGAAAGCATAACATCGGAATCACTAACATCGGGGACCAATATAGCATGTTATAGTGAGTGGTCCAAGCTAATATAAAATAGGCAAGGCCGAACGAAGTGTATGTGTAGGCCTCCATAGGCCTATATATCTATCAGGTAAATTAATAACGGCAACTAATTTATTTATCTATTTGATAGGTGTTTTACGCCGTAAGCAAGAATATTTCACTTATACGACGGCGGCCAGCTTTATGGTGGGATGAAACCAATATATTATCTACATTTAGGCCTTACATAGAGTAGTAGAAGTTTAGACGATATATACATACATGTATATGTATATATGTGGGTCATAGACATGGTGTATCTGTAGGATGAATGCGTTAAGCCTTCAACCTGTGGCCACGTCCAACTGCATCCCATACTGCCCTGCATAGATTTTATACGCTTTGCTGGGGAAGAAATGCAACAAAAAGGAGGATGAGGCATGAAGGAAATATAGTGGTAGGCCAATATGACGGCACAGGAATTTTCAAAAAAAAAAGAACACAGTAAATACAGGAAATTTAATGTAATGGTACATTTTGAAAGTAGAGCAAATTTATTCCAAGAACCTACCCGCGGTAAACATTTTTTTTTTGCCTACCGGGTATGTCTCGTAAGAAAAATCTGCAAAATGGAATGACATTTGTATCTGGATTTTATAACTTTTTGTGTACATATGTGCACTTCGTGTCAGCATCCTGAATTTGCGAAAAATGGTAGATTTTCACATGTACACATCTAAGTTAGTCAATGTACAGCCTTATCACTGACTTCAGTACCTCACTATAAATATACCGTCTGGACTAGAGGTACATGCATTCTTTTAACAAAATCAGTGCATCTTGATTTTATTTTTTAATCATATTCTAAATTTCACTATAGTCACATATAAAGATCAAGAAATGCACTGAATATTTATACTTTCTACATGCCTGTTGTTTCTCCATCTGCCCTATTTTACACGTCATCGCATCAGAAAATGCGACATTACACTTACAAAGTAATGTTATCACCTATGACCATATGTTATGCTATTACAGAAACGTGTCTGCAGTATAGTACATGTTTACGACGTGTACATAGCTACTGGGGCCACGTTGGGATAATCACACCTGTCCTAACGTGCGGTATGATATCTACATGTTTACAGGCTCGTGTTTGCTGTATTTCAGTCTTTGATTCTCCTTTCGCGATGTCATCTCACAGTAATGAAAAGAGAGTGCATGAGTACATGTGGGAAAGAGACAGGAAAAATGACAGTTTCGATGGATTTGTATGTCCCAGAAAAGAACTATAGCTCTTGATCAGTGAATTCTAATCTTTATAGCTGTGCTGTATGGTGGCTGATAGCGTCCATTTTTGACCACGCCTTCCGTTCAGAAAACCGCGCCCTCCGCGGGAGCGCGGAACACGCGGAAAGCGCTTCATTAAAACCGAGTGCCTTCCGCGTTTTCCGCGACCTCCGCGACCTACGTGTGTTCCGGTTTAATTTTGTGTGATGATATGCATGGACCGTCAGTAAAGATGGCATTAATATCGGAGCCGCGGTGGTTGCGATTTTAATAAAACTAAGACATCTGTAGAGTCGAGGAAAACGCGGAAGGCGCGGAGGTCGAGGATGGCGCTGAACCAGGGCCCTCCATACCTTCCACGTCCTCCACAGGGTCGCAGAGTCCAAGATTTTATTAAAACCGCGACGAACGCGACCTTGCCGCCCGAGGGAACTCGAAGAAGGTTAAAACTCGCTTTTGTTAAAACCGCGCCCTCCACGCCGTCCGCAGGTTCGCGGAAAACGGGGAGGCTGCGGTTTTCTTCAAACTGCACTTTCCGCGGGTCGCGGAATGCGCGGTGAAAATGGTCGCTATCAACCTCCATAGTTTAGGCATGCTACTGTATTTTCTTATAAATACATCGTATTTAAAAGGATCCAGCCTTACATTATACTTGTGTTGTCCCATATGAACCATGCAGGAGCATTAGTTCTGTGCAGAACTTGTGGATGCAGGTGTATAGTTAATCCGACTCCGACCACTACTTTTCTCCCAGTAAGCCGACTAACAATATTTTTTTTAGACATTTGTTAGATTTTTCATGCACATTAAGTATTTTTTTCTACCACGATTCTAACATAGCAATGCCGCAAACATGGTACACATGATTCCTCGGAATGGAGCTGCCATTGTTTCCCAAACCACGACCAGTGCTAAGAATTAGCTTTTTAGTTTAAAAACCTCTCATTTGTAAAGGACATATATGGTAAGGCGGAGAATCGGTCCCAAGAGAGGTGCGATAAGAAAGTGCAAATATCAAAATCACAGTACATTTCTATATAAGTGTACCGAGAATAAAACTTGGTCGTAACAACAAGTTATATGGCCAAAAAAGAGATCATCACCAAAAATGCACTCTCGATCAAAAACGCCAATTTTTCGTTCAAACGAGGCACTGTATTGTTAATTCACAGTACAAAGATTGACGTTAACCAGACAAATATTTTTACTGAGATATTTGTACATGCTGTCGAAGTTTTGTTTTGGCTAACGTTTGTCGTCATATTTAAAACATTAATTTTATAATGTGATCAATTTTGTCATTTTGCAGCAAGTTTAAAATCCGTATTTCTGCCATAGTCTGTTAGGCAACGTTCATAGTACAGTGGACTCACGAAATCAATATGCAGAACAGCTTAGGCCTCAAGAAAGAGTTCGAATCTGTGGTTATTTTTTCGCAGATATAGGTCGCCTTGTATTGAATATTTGTCACATGATTTAGAATCAGTAATCGTTAAGGCGTGGGAAACGTGACATATGGCGACCTCTACGAAGTCATAAATCCTGCATGAATCCTGCATTAGAGCACACCTGGTAATCTATCATTTACATTAATATGCTATCCATAGCGGATATCCATAAGGTTGAAAGTTACATGTCTTATATGTCTATTTTATCCACTGGTCCATAACTGCGCGCGCAGGAATTTTTCACCACTAAGTAATATTTGTGGTGCAATGATTTGCCCCACTGTACAGTTTCGAATACAACAAAAGAGAAATTTCAGTGTGACTGGGGCAGGCTACTATTTTATAACTGAATATTAAATATGAACTAAAACTTCTGCTGAACTCCACTGGGTGCTGGGTTTGGTCCAAATTTTAAATATAAAATATGACTTAATACCAGTATTAGCAAATACACTTTCGAACAACTGTGCCCAGAATACAAAACATCACCCTTCGATTTCTTTTCTTATTTTGTCTTTGTTGATTTGACGAGAAAGATTGACAGAACATAAAAAACAAAAACAACACCTAATTCAGTTACTGATTACAGAACTGGCCACTAGCTGTCAGCTGATCAGAAAGCCAGTTCACGTGATTTATTGCATGTGATTTATTGTAGGCAACCTTCAGGAGCTCAAGGTGTTCACGAAAACGAGTGTCGTCCACTGCATACTGTCATTAATAGTAAAAGTGGGTGAAACACCGTTTCCTAAGGCCGGAATTGAACATGCACCTAATCTGGATTAGGGATTAACAGACAACGTCTAAACCACCTCCCTACTCTAAACTACGATTAATTGACGTCGAGCATATGCCGAGAGGAATCTGTACCTAAGCTTATTTGTTTACATGACAGGCCTTAGGAACGATGAGTATCGGCGAGCTTGCGTGCGAAATATCAGCCATTCTGGAGGTAAAGGCGTTCAGCAGTTTTAAAATAGTGACTTATATCGTCTTTTTCATGTCGAACTATGGAATAAATAAAAAACATAAATATAAATTTATGTTGTCATGAACTATGTCACTGATGTACATTCATTCACTGTGTGTATGTGGTCAACGTGGCCATCATATGACTGAATAATTGCGACGTAAAACCCCAAACATACATAGATACACACGTGTTCAAAAGTACCGCCATATAGTATGCCTAATATAATCTTCAACAGACATCGATCTTTTAATTGTTTTTTATTTTTGTGTACAAAAAGGTCGTTGCACTTTGTTTGAGCCATCTATATAGTGCATAAGCGAGACAGAAGCTGCCTGTACACAGAAGAACATAATGTGACAGATGCATGCTTACCAATGCAACGACTCGGAAGCCGCTCAGAGCTCGTGCGTGTTGTTCAGTTAAAAGCTTTCGTACTTGTTATCGATCCTGAATTCCAGGCTGATTAACGCAGACATGTTCGCTTGACTTGGCGAAACGGAAACGGTGCTGCTGACTGGGAAGGCATGGTATAAGCCTTCTTGCTAGACTTGATAGAGATTAATCCTCTGTGATGCCTTTTAATATAGCCTACATACGTGTACATCAGAAATAGGGCACACTGATCTGAAACTATATATGTGTGTATTTTAGTCTACTGCGTAGTGGCCCCCTTGTCATCGTTAATGTCGCATGACAACGACTGCAGCTTTTAACAAGAGTGGTATCTTTTTATGTTGTATAAAGCACCGCCCAGACTATCCACCATCGTTCAACTTTTGTTGACTCCACAGCAAGTTGAATGCTGTTGAGGTAAGTTGAGTGTCCAGTCCACACTACAGATTAGATAGGTCAACATTGTTCAACACTGTTGTCGTGTGTTGGGCTGTGTTTTTTTCTTGGTTTTTTTTTACCAAACTTTCTAGAAATTGGAGGGAAATTTCCATCTTTCTCTCGCATCGCGAGACCATTTTCTCTCCTTCGCCTTTGGTGCCGCCTTATTTCCCATGTCACGTGCTTTAAGACGGTCACGTTATTTCTACACGCCCGCTGATTGGCTACTTTCACTCAACTTGACTCATCTTGTTGACAAAAATTTCTGATTCAACAATGTTGAATGGTGTTGAGTGCTGTTGAACAAAGCTGAGGAACCCGTCCAGACTACTCAACACGTCTGAACCTGTTGCTGAGTAAACAAAAGTTGAGTGGTGTTGAACAGTCTGGACAGGGCTTTAGAATAAAGATTATTTTATTGTTTGGATACAGCATATAGTATATATTCAGGTATATGCATTCATATATTTATTCGATTGTTGTTTTGTGCTGTGCCTAAGAATAAGAGCAGTTTTCCGACAGACCTTCTCACATACAGCCATAGAAGACTGGACTGGAACTCACACGCTTCAACTCGTCCACGACACGACACGACCCCCCCCCCCCTCCCCTCCATATGTCCCATTTACAGTGCAGTTGTACTATGTTTATAGTCTGGGCTACCCTTATAGAGTTTACGCGTAGATGTGCATGGTTGGCCCGGTATCAGAGTAGGTCGGGTGTCTTGTCTGCTGCCATCGACATAATACTCCGTACAGTGGTGGCAGCACATTGGCGCCATGGACACAGTATATATGTACACGTACCTAATGACTTCTGGTCGTTATTTGACTGAAAAATCGTTAAGCTCGAGGTAAAATCACAAGCATTCAATCATTCACTCAAGTAGAGTTTACATTCAGATACAGATTGCATGGCGGGATGCTCCAGCGCATTATAACATATTAATTATACAGTTTATGGTACGCTTATATCCAAATAAGTGTGATACTTGTGTAGAGTTTATGTTATGAATAGATCCAGATTAGTGTGGTACTCGTGCACGGTTTTTGGTAGGGTTTAGATCTAGATTAGTGCAGTGGTCGCGCAGATTTTATGATACGTTTAGATCTAGATTAGTGTGGTACTAGTGCAGAGTTTATGGTACGTTTAGATCCAGATTAGTTTAGTAGTAGTGTGGAGTTTAGGGTATGTTTGGATCCAGATTAGTGTGGTACGCGTTCAGAGGCCATGGTACGTATAGATCCAGAGTATTGTGGTGCTCGTGCAGAGTTTATGGTGCGTTTAGATCCAGATTAGTGTGGCACTCGTGGAGAGTTTATGGTACGTCAAGTGCAGATTAGTGTGGTACTCTTTCAGAGTTTATGGTACGTTTAGATCCAGACTAATGTCGTTGTCTTTCAGAGTTGATGATACGTTTAGATCTAGATTAGTGTGGTACTCGTGCAGAGTTTATGGTACGTTAGATCCAGATTAGTGTGGTGCTCTTGCAGAGTTTATGGTACGTTAAGATCCAGATTAGTGTGGTGCTCTTGTAGAGTTTATGAAGCGCTTAGATCCAGTTTAGTGTGGTTCTCCTGCAGAGTTTACGATACTTTCAGATGCTGAGGTGTTTGTGGTATATTCAGATACAGATTAGTGGTATACTTCAGTAGAGTATATGTGTCACGTGTAGATCCAGATTGGTGTACACATGCAGATCAGTGTATATTCATATAGATGTTATGATATTTTCCACTTAATACCCAGCCTAAAAATAATTGTGCAACAGTATATTCACAAAATCTTGTGTTACATACATGTACCTGGACTTTGAACAACTCCAATGGCGGGTGGGTTTCGCACAAGTCTGAGATATGTTGTATGAGTTAATACAGGTGTTAGCTAATACAACTTTGAACAAGCGGGCCTAGCAGCCTTAACACCTTCACAAAAGATATGAGGACAAATTGTAAGGATATACTACATGTATATTTAACGTGCTCATATGTGTAGTCTGATTGCTGTACAGCTATTTCCCCAGTTTTCCAATTGCATAAACATTGTTTGAAGGAAATCTATATCAAGATTGATGAAATTTTATGTGTAGTACATGTACAATGTATGTATGTTCTTTTTAACAGATGCACACTGTAGAAAAACAGATGTCCGCTATGCAATTTCTTAAATTGGTTAGAATCAAGAAAATTTTAAAAAGAAGGCAGCTGTTGTGGATTTTCGGTTCATCATTTGTCCTTGACATTCGTTTGACACATAAAGCTGAGAACTTATATTTTCTTGTGAGCGTCTACACCTTGTCACCCACCTCTAGTATGTCTGGTTTCTTGTGATTTAAACCTATTTGTTTTGACTTGCACACAGGTTGTACTGTCATGGTGCTTGATTGAACCTGTAAGTTAGTATGTACGCGAAATAATTGTTCAGGCAACAACGCTAGTATAATACAATATTGTGGCAACCTTACCATACGCTATAACGGCGCTTTAGTCCAACACAATTGTGTGGTAAGCCTACCATACGTTATAACGGTACTTTAGTCTAACACACAATTGTGAAATCAGTTTCCGCCCAAGAAAAAGCGTATGTCATGTCAAAAATTGTACCTTACTTTTGTTCATTATAATAATTATACAGAGAAAACATAATGTAAACAAACATTAATACAAAGTTAGAATTGCTTTCGTTTTGACACAAAATGACATTTCCAGTGCTTTATCATTATGACGCTGTGGCAACAAAACAAAGAAATTGCTAACAAAAATATGACTATATATAGAGGGGTGAGTTAATTACCTGAACATAGGATATTGTATTGCGTATGTTTGCTATATATTGTGTGCGTCAGAGTATATTATAGGGAAACGCTCCCCTTCAAACTAACACGGACCAAAGCTAGCTAGTCTATCTTGTTTGCTGTTGCCCTTGCGATGAAGGTTTGTCTGCATAATGGTATGAACGCAACACTCCCATATTGCTCCAGAGAACAATGGTCACCCTTGCTTGGATCCGAGTGGACAATGCAAGGGGAAAAGGCACACATCAAACTACGATTACGGATTTATGGCTTTACCCAAGAATAATGACATGTACATCGTGTGTTATTTAGTTTCCCACCCTGACCACTTTCCAAAGTCAACTGAGAATTCCTTGGAGGATCACCCTTCTTCAACATGTATGCGGTAATGAGCTCGGAACTTGGCTACTTCCCAGCGTTTTCTTGTTTAGGCACCACATTTTCCATTGGCATTTAAGGAGTAAACCAATTGCTGAAAGATCCCAGTAAACCAATTGCTGAAAGCCGATGGGTACTAATTTAACTGCGGTGCAGTGCGCGTGTTAGTCCTCGCACAAAGAGGGGCAATACAATCAGGTCAAGTAATTACAGCTATACGTGTTTACAGGACATAACACGTCCCTGACAAGCTCGAGCATGTGTTCATATCTCGATAGAGATTAAGGCAAAATGTTTATATGACGAACTGATTGATACATATACAAGTTTTTCATTCAAAGGCAAGGTTCTCGGAGAATGGATGGATTGAACGGAGTTGGTCCTGACAAGAATTCTTTTCAATTATTGCAACATAGTGAGTGACCTTGGTCATTTGTAACATATAATCACATATATACACAAAGGAAACACTAAGCACCATTCTCAAATTCTATACTGACAAATGGCATGATATATTTTTTACATGATTGGCAAACTGAATTGCCGGAGTGAATGTGATTTGCATGGCCAATACTCTGTCAGTAAGAGGACACCGCGAATTAAAGATTAGAATTTAGTCGTGATATATTGTCACGTATAGCTTTCATGTGTCCCAATGGCGATCTGCACCGTACGTCACATCCCTCCCGCTAGATGCCGGATCTGGAGGATCCCAGCAATTGCCTAAGCTCCCAGTGCAAAAGTTGCTGATAGGTCTTGCAGGGGTCTCTAGTGTTTGTATACGATATGGTCAAACATATCCCATATATTCTTTAACGGACTTAAATCCGGGCTCCCTGGGCTCACGAGCAAATCCGATGTCAGAGTGAAGTGATGGTGTGCAGAGCGGAGGCTGTTATCCTGATAGATGGAGCCTGTTATCCTCACAAATGGAGGCTGTACGTGAACTCTGAACTTTAGTTCATCGAAAACGCTCTATGGACATATTTACCCAAAAGCAGACACCCGATATTACCTTATGAACTCTATGCTTCCATATTTACACGGTACATTGTTTGCGTGTGAAGACTTGAGTGGCAATGTCGTGATTAAATCTAAAGTTTAATGACATTCAATGACATGTGTTTTCTCGCTAACAGAGTGTTGCGCTGACAGACTACTCTCGTTTCTGCAAGATCAGTGTGTCAGTAATCACATCGGATCTATGCGTCGAAACATTCGCATACAAGAACTCAACCAAGATGGACGTTCCAGGTCAATAATCACAAGGCCAATTCCCCAAACGACGTTTAACACAAACCACCTAAGTACGAAAACAGGACGGAATCGGGCAAAGCTAAGCAGTCAACTGAGATAGAGATTAAGGCAAAATGTTAATATGACGAACTGATTTATACATATAAAAGTTTTTCATTCAAAGACAAGTTTCTCGGAGAATGGATGGATTGAACGGAGTTGGTCCCGACAAGAATTCTTTTCAATTATTGCAACATAGTGAGTGACCTTGGTGTTTTGTGTTTTCTGACATCACTTTCGGTCCGATCACGCCTGTTCAAGATCTCGGTGGCAAATTTGCTATTGGTGGCAACGATGTAAAGCGAACGTAGAGAGCGATGCATGCGCTGTAAGAATTATGATCAAACAGACGCTCCTAACATCGCATACACGTACAAACAGCAATGTCAGCAGGTGTGGATCAGTTACTGTGCACACTACATCTTTTTTGGATACCTTTGGTGTTTAATCAAGTAGACAATTTTCCTAAGGCTAGTGCGATTACGGTCAATTTGCTCGGATCTGTTTTGCTACGATACCTTATCAACGACTATACTGGTAGTGTATATGTACATTAGTGACAGATTCAACTTCGGCCTACTCCTCCACATAGCTCACGGGTAAACTCGAGTAAGAGATTTCTGCCTCCAAGAGGTTAGTCAGTCCCCAGGTCGATTAAGCTCTTGTCTCCAAAGTCAATTAAACTAACAAGGATTCTTAAAATTCATTCCCTGGCAAACCATTCATTTAGTCTCACGTTGAAGTCGAGGGCTACTGAACACATTTCTGCGCACCAGGTTAACTGTGCCGAATTGTGTTATTCTAAATTTGCATTCAGGGTAAAAGATGAAGGTTTAGACCAACCACACCTGTTTCACAAATTGAATGTCGATTTTATCCAGTCTCTGGTTACTCCATGCCGGCAGGCCACTTTAACGTGTCGGTTAGATCGGCTACGCTCTTCTGCTTGTGGATGACGTAGTCTTTGACGAGGTTCATGCTCGTCACTAGGGCTGTACCTCACAGACCATTTGATTTTACACTGTACTCAAGAATATTTCACTTATACGACAGCGGCCAGCATTATGTTGTGAGGAAACGACCATCCACAGGTTGCTGGCAGACCTTCCCTCGTACGGCCGGAGAGGAAGCAAGCATGAGCTAGACTTGACCTCACAGCGACTACATTGCTGAGAGGCATTTAGGTTATAGCTCCGCACTGCCGTGTTAACATCGTCAAGATGCACATTTCTTCAATATTAAACGGGAAAACTCCAACCAGCTGAAATAAAGTGTGATGCTAGCGCATAATCAAATAAGTGTGTAATCTGTGTACTGGGAGGGGCTAGTAGACGGTCTGTATGATCACATGTAGTGGGCGGGTTTAGTAGACAATCTGTTTGATCACATGTAGTGGGCGGACTTAGTAGACGGTAAACAGAATGATAAAAGGATACCATGACACAGATACACATTTATTAAAATTGGAATAAGAAAGAACAAAAGGTTGTCCTAAAAGTTTGCTTTTATCCTGCCATCGCGGGAGTGTACATCAGAGCGCAGGAGATGACGTTAGACAGGCGGCAACAAGATGACAGCCAACGATCCCTGTAAATGCTGCAGGGATTTCAGAGAGGACGGAGGCCTACACACAGAATTCGATCTGCCAGAGATTTTTTATAGATTATCGGAGCTATAGTTGAGCGTGGTGAGCCACAGCCATGTCACTGTCTGCCTGTAGTACATGATCTGGCACCCAGAGTAGCGACCAGCCACTTAGGACTGGACATTTGACGCTTACCTCACAGGGAGAGAGATTTTACCAGCAAATCACTGGATTACGGGGCCTCATTGCCTCGTACCGTCTACTTTGTGGTTGAGCGAAGGTCGTCATGGTCTTCCATACATGACTTTGATCAAAGTGGTATCCTAAGTGATTAATATTTACTTTAAGTGGACCATCAAGCCAGTATTTAAAAAGAGCAACCGCTAAATAATAGGTTAGCCTATCCGAAGGAAGGATTGGTGAGGTATGTCTGAGCGTGATTAGAGTGAGTTTGTCGATAGATCATATACTTCCTGTCCAACTCACCCGATTGCAGATAACGTAAGTATAGCACTTGCACGACCAGAATGAATTGCTCTTGTATATCATCTAGGGTAGATTCATAGATAACGGGTTAATGAGGCTGGCATGTCCAAGAACCGAGTCTTGTTACAGATATTAGGCTACTGTAAAAGACATGGCCAAAATATCTCTGGTCACCAAAACGGCAAGGCCTAACCAAGTGATCGGGCAACCGGACTGATTGGCTAAAGGAAGTTTCCTAAATGATAAAAATTAACCTGGAAGGATACAGATGCCAAGTAAAAGAGCCTGGCCGAACTGAGTCACACATATGGCATCCTACGGAGCTATTAGTGAAACATTCGTCCAGAGTTAACATGCAAACGTCATTGTCTTCAGAGGTTGCGGTCTGCAAGACTCCTAAGGTCAAAACTAATGAAGGAACAACTGCATATGGTCAAGTGGATATGGACTGTTATGCAGGAAGTGAAGGTGGACAACAATTGGATGATGGAAACACATGCGTGAAAATTGTAGGTCGATTAGCCACGATAATGAAGATCAAACTAGCCCCAGGCACAGAGCTGGCAGCTATAAACTAAAACTTCTGAACAGGCCAGTGATTACCGATGCATGACAAAAATGAGAATTTCTCTAAACAGAAATGGACGCACGCTTTAATATGTCGTTGTGAGTCTCTGTATAAAGACAAGAGTTTATGATCGCTGGGGAAAATTAACCGGAAAGTTCCACACGACTACATCTGCAGCATACACGTTGTTTCGGTAGTTAAGTTGGATAAAGAAAAAAAAACTCATCAGGCTTATCTCAATAAACCACCAGGACACGACAGATTACAAATACAACGATGGGTTAAGTGCTAATCGAACACTGGCTGTGGGGAATGAACGGGAATAATAGATAGTTGGACGCTGGCAGTTTGATCAAGGGGGATCCAAATGACGTCTTTAATGAACAGCGTGATGGTGGTATAGCATGGTGGGAGTTGTGAGCGTGCTTACGGGTCCAAGGTTGCTGGAGTAACAACGGCCGACTGTCACACAGCAGCGTGTAGGTAGCGCACACGGGATTACTGGCTTGGTACCACGACAACGACGGCAGGAAATCTACGCTCTTGGGCTACGTTACTCTCCTTCGCTCTATGATTTCTTCGTTATAATCATGTTGCGTGTGAACAAAGCCATTCGGCCAAAGCGCCTCATGATGTATATCTGCGTGTCGGATTTAACATGTGTTGTTTTCAATGGACTTGTGTTTCTCATTTCTACAGTTTCAGGTAAGTAAGCGTTGTTTGACTTGAACTTCCCTTTTACCCCAAACATTCAAGCAGTTTTCTGTGATTAAGATGATCAGCTTATCAACTTTGAATGAACCATTATTGGCTAACGCCATATCAACCATATCACAGTTACCAACTTTGAGTATGTTTTGAAAAAGGTTATCCAAAACAGTATCCGTATAAAATCACTATAGTTTATAATATGTATTTCCTACAATATTACATGTGCATTCGATGCCTTCGCTATGGACATGTATGCAGTTATCTTTTCTTAACAGCTGGTGTATGTATGTGTACTTGGCATAGTGCATATCAAGTACTTGTATTATGCACTATTACACAAGCTTCTAGCTTCCGCGAACAGTCTTAATATCCCTCGGGTTCTACTTCGACTTCCGCTGAAGTAGCCATACGTTTGCTCCCGGAAGTTCCTTGGTACTTACAAAGATGGTGTTGTTACTGTCAGCATAAACCATACTGATCAGACAGTTCCTGATTACATCATAAAACATCGATCACGTGGCTCAATAAATACAATGCCACTTGACAAAGGCATTAGGCTCTGTCAAGTAAAGTTTGAACAGGGTGTAAGTGGCTATAATTGCCACTTCAGGTGTCCTTTATCCATGAAACTGATTATAATTCATGGTTTGCTAATGAGTTCAGTGTGAGCTCTTTCTCTCAAATGAGAGTAGATATAATTATAGCTTTCTAACATTTAATGTACACGTTTTTAACTCATCGTTCTGGCGAAGACTGATTGAGTACAGATAATGAGCAAGAACTGGTTCTGCTTCTAATTAATGCTGTAAAATCTTTCTGGTTTCAAAGAAGCTGGGTGTAACTATCTTCCTGAATCAGATTACGATACGGGTTAGCGTCAACAATTAACAATGCCTCTTTGAGCAGGATGGTAATGTAACTGTAACCTGATAAAGGAATGCTTTCGTTTTTCCATTTGAATAGTTTCGAGGACTTGTATATTCGTCCTCAACCCTTTGAGAACAGATCATTCAATTACTTTTATAAAAAAATCACTCAATATTATTTTTGAATAAAATTAGGCAAAAAAAAAAGATTTTTCAAATAGTATTTAATATCCAGTTTAATATCCATGCCTTTCTTAGCATATAAATCCACATTTATGCCCCAAAAAAAATCGGTCAGACACATTTTGAATATTCTTCTAAGATTAGTGTCCGAGACGAGGTATGGTTTTTATATACACCAGAAAACAAAAGTGATTCTATTGATTACTCTCATTTATTGTTAATGTGTTAAAATTTAAACAAAAATAGTCTAAAATATAGCGGGAAAAATTAACTACCTAACAACCTATTACCCTTTTATGTTTGACATGAACATATTTATATTTATTGGCAAGATCTTAATAAGATTTTTTAGGTGCAATCAGTTTGGCGTTAAAATAACATATCAGGCGTATGCTCTTGTACACATCTGTCGATATGTGACCTTCTACAATAATGAATTACTTGTGATGCTAAAGAACATATGATACGTTTGGACAGCTTACAAAACTAATATAATATAGATGCATGTTGTTGGTCTTATTTGTACAGTCGTCATTTATCCTAAAATAAACGTCCATAACGCATACGGTAAAATGAATCTGGACGGAAACGTGACTGACGTTGAGCTATTTATCAGTGTCCGTACTAGTAACTGTTACCATCCATGAATTAGATATTTGAGTGCGACAATGCGTCATTCTCTTAATAATAAAAGACGATAATAAATGTTTCCCTGAATCAAGAAAAATCTTAATTGTTTTATTGACTTTGATGTATGGTTATTTGGAAATTCATCTGCTAATCTTTTTTAACATAAAAACTATGCATAAAGGTGGAGAGACGATGAGCAGTGTGATCGAAATCTAATATAATATTGCTTATTTATTCCTTTATGTCTATGACTAGTGTTAATCTCCCAGGCCTGGTCTTTTTGTATTTATTTCACCTAAATGTTTATTAAATGTTATGACACCACAACACTGTGAGTAATTCCACATCAGAACACGACAGCTACTAAATTGTAACTTTGTAACTTTTTAAATTGTAAGTTTTAAGCATTTTGCATGCTATAAACCAGTGCGCTCGTTGTCAGTGCATGTCCACGGTCCACTTGTACGAAGCTCGTAATTGACATGGCGATGTAATGCTTACAGTGCTGTTTACCATGGTAGTTACGTGCTCGTGACGTTAAGAGAACTTAGTGCAAGCGGACTTATACAGATCATGGTGTCTTCCTCTACTTGCGGAAGTTTGTCAGCAACCTGTGGATGGCCGTGGACTCTGTCGGCTTTCTTCCCACAAACATGTTTTAGTTTCCAACGTTTTGAATGTCAAATAATTTTGTAACTGCCATCAGGTTGGCACACATGGGAAATAGAAGATGTTCACTTAAGCAAATCCCGATAATTCACTACTTCGACCGGTGTTAAACGCGAACAAATTAGGCTCTTTATTAGACGAATGAGGAAAACTCAGTTGGCTTGTTGCCCAATACATGTATATGTACATGACTTGTATACAACGTTCGTCTGTAATTTCAGGTCATGCTTGCAATTTCAGGTCATGCTTGCTTTCAAGGTTTCAGGGGAGGAAATGGTGTGGCCAAATTTGTGTTATTGTGGAACCCGTGATATAATTGACCAATCGCATGTGTGCACTAGTACATATAGGTGCATGCACCGAGCGTGTCAGCTGAAATAGGATGTAATAATGACTGCTGATAAACGTTAGAGAATGAAACTAGATGAAGACGGTTACTGCTTGCTAACAACGCGTACCGGTCACCGTGCTGTATATCGTGGTATTTTGATTAGGTACTATTAAATTCAATGACGCGCTTCTCTGAAGTGACGTATTTCTTCAAGGCATATGACGCAAAGCCTATGTAGTTTTATGTAAGCTTTATTTCTCACGGTTATGGATGTGAGTGCAGCTCATAGTGTTAACAGTGAGAAATACGTGCAATGGATTTTTAGGTGCAGTGGAGAAGGTTAAAGAATAACATGAATTAAAAATGTAAATAATTTGACTTAGGGGGGCTTCATGAAACAGAGCATTTTAACTATAATCATATTTATCCTCAAGTGGTAAAAGCGTGGCTGTTACATTTACCATGTTGCCAAATTCAAAAATTACATCCTGCCTTTATTCTGTGTATAAATTACAAAGCCAACCGAGCTGCCAAAACGAGGTGCAAACCCGGCCTTGGGCAAGAAACTTGTTCATTCCCCGTTGTCGGCCACTGCTCGTGCATGGACTGGTTTGATGACAGTAAGCTCCCAAGGGCACTCGTGTGTCAGTTTTGGAATTTTAACGTTCGCTTAAAATCATATGTATTCCTCCAGTATGGTTACATATCTATACGTCACATCTGAGAAAGTTGGTCAGTAACTTGCCCAAGGTTGGTGGTTTACCGCAGGCCGGTTTTCCCTACCTATTAAAGCAGACTGCCATCGTATAAGTGAAAAATTATAGAGTATTAAACAACAATCAAATAATGATATGCGAAAAAAACAAGCCTATATGTAAGTGTACAAAATAATCAACAGAAAACGTGTGTGTGTCAGATAGGCAGAAAACTTGCCCTCGAGCCTTTATTCTGGTAGTGATAATCCCTTATATTCATTCATTAATTATTTAACTACAATTAGTGTTTGCAAAGCCGAGAGGCCGATATACTCTTCATGAAGTAACATATACTACATACATAGAAATCAAGCAGTCTGATTCTTTATCTCTACAACCAAAAAGAAGTTTTAAATAGTGTCCTAAGGACTTAAAAGTATTTATTAAAAGTATCGTTACATATTGCTAACAACCCAGTGACACAACTGTTTAACCCAGAGGGGAAGATCTTCACAGAACATATTTTTTATCTCATCAACTTTGTGATAATAGTTCGTTTGATCGTTTGTGAAAACAATTGAACGTTTTTGATGACTTATTTATAATAGTAACGTTAACCTGACCATTTTGGGTTGTTTCCGTAAAAACTGTGACCAGATACAAGATTATCACTGTATTCGCATTCATGAGTTCTGAAGATACATTATTACAAACGGTTGAGTTATCGTAAACATCAAACCAGTTCTGTCATCTTCGTCACAAAATTGTTTATTAATTCTTGTGAAATATGGACAACTTTAGCCCCAAAACCTTTATAACCTATATTACATCCTCAGAGCCGGAACTCCATCAGCCATTTTGGGAGACTTTTTGAGCCTGTGGTTAAGCATATTCTTTAGCAGAACAGTAAGTAATTCTTGTAAACTATTCACAGCTTCAGCCCCAAATCTACTTGATCCACTGAACAGCTTAGCATAATAAATAAGCAAAGTAACTCCAAAGAAATTCATTTTGACGAACCTAACATTTCGACTTTAATTAAGTCATCCTCTGGGGGAATTCTCACAGTGGAGGAATATCTGAGGCTGTGTCGACCCAAGATTTCAGTAGAAACAGTCAGATTACTAGTGTATTTAAGGGTTCTTCTCTCTTCGGTTCCTAGTGACACTCTCTAACTACAGATGCCTTTATTACTGAGAAAGAACACTACCACTAGAACACTAATTCATTTGTGAACCCCAACACCTAATGAGTGAGATCGAGGCTTGTTCCGTTTTGGTAGGAACTTTCAAGCCATTCAATCTATACAGAAAGATGTCTACATATTTATAAAGCATAAATTCATAAAACTTTTGTCCGCAACGACTGTGCGAACGCAGCTTATATAAGGGAGGAGGGAGTTAGATTTGTAATGGCGTGTACCCATCCGAAGTGAACGATATACACCAACGATGGAACTTAAACTGGTAGCTGCTTGGCTAGGCTTAATATTTATGAATTATAATTCATATATAATATGCAACGCTTATAGATGTCAGAGACAGACTGAGGAGAGGAGTGCGACGTTTTAAGGACAGTCGGGAAAGCAAGTTAGACGGGGCTGGTTAGCGTACAGCAGCAGGTTAAGATCATACTGGCTCATACTTCCCGTAAGTGGGAAGGTCTGCAGCAACCTGCGGATGGTCGTGGGTTTCCCCGGGCTCCACCCGGTCTTCCCCCACCATAATGCTGGCCGCCGTCGTATAAGTGAAATATTCTTGAGTACGGCGTAAAACACCAATCAAAAAAATAAATAAATCTTTACGATGGTTGAGGTTGAGAGAATGTTTCATATTAATTACGGCATTGACCAAGTAGAAAAGTCTACCTTTGTTGGAATTATTCCAGTCCTGCTGAAGAAGATCATTGATTTTGGGCTTAATATAGCTTAAGCTTCGTGGCTTGATAATGCAACCATATGTGATATATCTGGCAAAGAAAGAGCCCGTTTTGCTAGAGTGTCGGCAAGCTCATTGCCGGAGGCTTCTAGAGAGTTAAGCGCAGTACACAAGTGTCGTATTTCATACATCAGTGGAGAAGGCTTAGTCCAGATGTAATTTAAAACAGCTGTAACGAAGACAATGAATCAGTGCTCGCACAGGTTTTAACTCAAGAAGAAAATTCAGGCCCCAGATAATGACAGTAATTTCAGCAGTGCACACAGAAACGAAATTAGTGATCTAAACGATTTGATATATTTCATTTTAGGGACGCAAAATGACGCACCAACACAATTGCTACCTAGGCATTTTGAGGCATCTGTATAATTAGGAATATATAGGTACTCGGACCAGTTGGATGCGATATGGTCTTTAACACACATCAATGATGTGACGAGGTTGTCACATTTCTTAACTTTGCTATGGAGGTCTGTGGAAATAAAAGGAAAATACAAATTCCATGACGGGAAATCAGGAACAAAGGAAGAGGTCTCTTTGGGCCTCAAGCTGAACGGCAAGGCCTAATTGTCATTAACCATCATAAACTATCATAACAGGATAGCACGCAGGCCCCGGCAGAGACACAAAGGCCACTCATTACAAAAAACATGCATAAATATGCAGATGAATGGGTCGCTTAGAACGAATCAGAGAACGATACAACAACAACAGACAATGTCTATCAGTACCCTAAGATTTCCCAGATATACTCCTCATTAAGAGGACAGACGACGAAATGACTGGACAACTTAACACGGGAATTGTGAAGAGGAACGGTTACGTGATTTCTGTGTAATTGTCCGAACTAGATACATAGGAAAAGTTATCAGCCAATATATTGGCCTTATCAATATTGATGACATGGTTCTCTGATCTACTATATTTGGTGTAGATGTAGATCTGCCCTTGCCGCTAATGGCGTTGACTTGCGCCCAGGCATTTCTTACAGGGGTACGGCTCGAAATATTTGAACATTAGTTCCTCCACTTAGCGGCGGTGCAAGCGTCATTCAACAAATCCACAGAACATTCGTTCTTTGGCCTTAGGTCAGAGGTGCACAAAGTCAGATCGGTACAGGGTAAATTGTACGTATGGAGGTCTAGTCCAGTATCCGACCCATTATTTAAAAGTACCAGGTCATGATCTGCGATGAAATCATTGACTACCATCATTAGCATTAGTAGTTAATCCATCCCCACATATAATAAAAGAGCTTTCTCAGTGAGCCACCTGCATATTAAAATCTGTAAATTCAAGGGAATTGTACGGGTTGTCCATGTTACTTACAGTTGTGGACTGTCCATTCGGACGAGCTATACTAAAGCTCTAACACTCCATTGACTTAAAGACGGGGAGATCAACCTCTGAAAAAGACAACCCATCCTTGACATGACAAGTCCACCCTTAGCCCCTGTATGTCGATCCACCCTACAAACTGAATACCCGGGTAAGTAAAGTCCAGGTGTGGTTTTAAAAAAGTTTCTTGTAAACACACCACATCAGGAGAAGGTACAATATTTAACAAGTAAAACCTTAACTCCAGCTCATGGGAGACTATGCCATTAATACTGCAATGTAGTAGACTGAAAGGCACTGTAAATAATACGGGGACAATGTAATATAACTCACACTGAGGCGTCTTGGTACCTATGACTTTGAATCATTTGTTGACATGGGCGTTAATGACTCCATGAGACTCCTAACATTTTTACGGTCCGCTACGATTTTGGGCAATTTCGAAAACTGTTTGGACAAGCCCATGAGGGTGGGAAACATCAAATACTGTAAGTAGTATTTCAGCAAATACAGCGATTAATTTAGTGACCATTGTCAACGGAGGATCTTCATACTGTGTACCAGTGGATACAGTAGTCTGTGTTGCCACTGACCTTATAGCCAGTAAACAAGGCCAGTAAATGATGTGGATAGCCCATGTACGCCGAGCTGTAGCCAGATGAGTTACAATGCATGTACCATGGTCTGTCTAAATTCTTACGCTCGTCAAAGGCATGCTCTCCTCCACACCTCGGGCACAACTGGCGTCCTCTGCATTCAGAAAATCTATGACTAAGGGATTGACATTTGAAGCATCTAATTACAGGTAGAATATACTGTTTTACAGGAAATATTTCGTAACCTAAGTGGACTTCTTCAGGCCAGATTTCAGAATCAAAATATAGCAAAAGACATTTGGTTGGAACTTTTTACCTCCCCTTAGGCAATCTTTGGATTTGAGTAGCTTCACTTTTCTTTAATGCCGCTAAAACTTCTTCAGATATGTCCTCCCTCAACCCATATATTACCCCACGATATATGTTAATACTAGACCGCAATTTACAAACCACATCACGACCCATAAAGGAAGACAAATTCAGTGTTTTCTTAACTTGAGTATCAGAAGAACAGGATATAAGAAGATCTTTATTATTACAGCGTTTAACTTGTTTGACATTACGTATTATCTGCTGTAAGACTTGCGCAAATTTAATTGGATTCCAAGCGGAAATTGCTAATCCCCCCCAAGGAAGATATTAGGGCATTGCAGTTACTTGCCGTACCTCTTTGCTACCCTTGGCTGGCTGGAAAAATTCCCAGTGTGTTTCCCTAAAGTTTTTATTTCGATAACCTCCCTAGAGTTTGGGCCATCATAATTGTTGGAATATAATTTCGTAACAGGTGTACAGGACAAGTTTTTAATACAAGACAGTTATGTAACAGATAGGAAAGCCTAAAGGCTGCTCTAGGCTAAGGAAAGACAAAAGGCGTTAGAAGTGCTGAGCAGCACCATGTAAATACTCGGCTACAGTGCAATGCTACGCTATACCTAACGTATAGCTGAAAATACAGCCCTACATCACAGCTACAGGCCAGCACTACCAGAAATACTACTTCCAATATGCTATGTAAATTCAATACGATACAGTGTGCTTCACAGTATACTCGTGCCCACGTCCACGCCAACATGGGAGTGCGAGCATGTATAGACACCTAAATATATACAAATGTAAGGCCCTGCCAAAATCGAAATGACACTTAGCAGTGCCAAACAGTACCTGGCATACGGTTAGACAGCTATAGGAAAAACCCAAAACTACAAGCCCTATCCAAACCACAATATTTACAAAAAAAATTTATCTATATACACACTGTAAACGGATGGGGCTATTTACAAAAGCAATCTCATGATAGTTGGGTATAGCGAGGGCCAGTCCTCACTCGCTCACTCCAAACTCGACGCTCAATGTCTAACAATCAACATGACCGCTGTCTGTCTGCAGGAGCTTATGTAAGATACAAAGGCTGATCGAGTACCTGACAGCCACGAGAATGTGATGATCATAGCTCAGAGGTGAAATACGCCAACCAGGCAGATCACCTTCATCTAGGTTTTATCTTGCAAAATATCTGTTACTGTACACGTCAGATCTGGTGTCTGGTGTAGAGTGACCAGAAGAATCAGATTATGTCCGAAGGTTCTAGATGAGTTCGGGTGTTGGATGAGTTCGGGTGGTGTTTGAAAGCTTTAGTGGTGTCGAGTTAAAGTCGGGTGATGACGGATAACATCGAGTGATTACAACCAGCGGGTGTATATGGTAATACAATGTAGATACTACTAAATAAACCCTTAAAAACACCTCTGAGCCAAAAACAACATGACGTAGTAGTATATACTAATGATAGAGCGACTGGAGCTGGATAGAGCTGGTTCAAGCACAGCTCCCATTAATCACAGCTTTGTCTCTTTCCAACCTGTCTATAGATGTTTTTGATGTATAAGAGATCAAAATAAAAACTAATAAGCCGTGTTTCCGTTTGTAAGGAGCACAGGTGCTGTTTTTCTATCTAATTAAAGTAACCAGTATATCGCTATTAAACGCTGAGCATCCCGCGTTGTATATGGAACCTTTGTTTTATTGCTCCATGACGCGTCTACAGATAGGGATTTACTCCCACTCTCCATACATCCCTGCCAGCATTTTTAAATGCCACTCAATCATAGAAGGAATTCTCATGACCTTGTACATAAAACTGTAAAACAAGAATACGCCGCGTCCCAGTTGTTTTGTTACGAATTTATATGTGCATAAATTACGCCTATTAACAGCTTGGCGGAATTGGGGTACACTTCGTGATGTCGGGCAAACATCGCTATTCTTAATTACTTCCGGTTACCATGTGACTTTCAGATAATTGGATGCTGAAAGATTGCTTGTAGAAACCTTTGCAGAATAAGGTTTGTCCACAATATCATCGGTTGCACACAAGTTGGGCATCACTGATGCACATGTCATTGTGGGTGTTGGGAGTTACACAAATTACCACTTTGTGCACCATTGATACGTGTACACATTAAGTGGGGGTGTATTTTTGCCATATTACCGTGGTTCGTATAGAGTGGAGAAAGCCTTAAGGTCAGTAAGTTAATAACTGGTTAGCTAAATAAAGTATACTTCAAATGACTTTGAAGTGATGCCACTTCTTGGTACCTGTTCCTCCTTCGATAGTAAGCAGTAGGAATATGGATACATATACTCAAATTGAAAAATAAAGAATATATACAACGAATCCTTATATTCAACATCTGAAATCTACATTTCAGCTGACCAATGGAAATAAGAAAAACGGTGGTAGACTAAATTAATTTTCATTCAAATAAATTTAAAACAGTTTTTAAATCCCCATATACCCTTCTCAAAACGCGGATAACTTAATTCCCGTGCTGCGATGCCCCAGCTATGGATGTCTACTCAAGTATACATTTATGGCAGTCTAACGTTGTGGAAACTCCTTGGCCTCAGCGGCCATTTGACCATCGCCTAACTTGATGGGGTAGCATTTTAAAGCTTTCATTTTCACAATGTCCCTTTTACCGCTCTCTGCCCATTATACCCCATATCTTGATACCCCAAAATGGCTGAGATCTCATCTACGGTAATCTAGAGTCGAAGATTCGGGGGCCCTGATGTGATAGTCCCCCCCCCCCTCCCACCCACCACTACCACCACCTTCCTCCACACATACTTTTAATTTTCTTCCGACGATGCTGACAGGGTCTGTAGCTTTGTTCGAATTGAACTCCACACATTTGCTTTCTGTTTGGTTATACTATTTATCCTATAAAATTTCATTCTAGTTGTTATTTTTCAGATATTGTCACCCCTACAGGTTGAAAACAATTCCCCCTCACTCTATGTTTGTTGAACCATAGCACTGGTGAGTCCAATATCGGTTAAATTGTAGAAGCACAATCAATAAATCGTCTCCTACCATAAAGTTGGGTCGTTAACTCGTGTCCATTCACTGAAAAAGAGCACAATATAAGCGTAACGAAAAATCATGGGCTAGTGGAACATTACGGTGTGTGGTTTGCACCTTGATCGATGCAGCCCGCCATGAGGTCCTTTCAAATTGATTTCATGTTTTTCTTCACGCAACGGCCTTTCAGAGACACTGGAGTTTTACTTTAAGTGTGGTTGAAGTTCATCAAACAGTTGGGGATTCATTTAGCTAATGCGTGTAATGGTCAAAGAAAATCAATGAGTGCACTTCTCGACTCGGTAAATAAATTGTAAACCCAAGGCTACTCTCACTCTATGTAGCGAAGCACCACAGAAAGTTTCTCAGGCGGCCTACTGTTAATACTTGAAAGAAAACGTTTTTTTATTTATTGGATTGGTATTTTACGCCGTACTCAAGAATATTTCACTTATACGACGGCGGCCAGCATTATGGTGGGTTGAAACCAGGCAGAGCCCGGGGGATGAAAGAAAAGGCAACACTGGTCAAAATGTATATATACTTCGATAAAGTATCCCACATATAGTTTTAAAAGCAAAACTTTTTATTTTGGTGATGCTGTGTAACGGATACATCGCAGTTCTGATTAAGCAAAATACTGAAAGATTCGAAAGCGCCGCCATGTTATCAGTTGTAATCAGTCAGGCGCGAGTTATTTCTACAGTACGTGCACGCACATGTTTCCGCGGACGTAAACCCTAACACCGTTTTGCCTTTGATCCATATGAGCCAGGGTGACGCGACATCGAATGTCCGATCATGGGTAATTGTATTGTGATTTCTATTTTACAACTACGCTAACTTCTTTGGTCTTGATGAGTTTGTAAAAAGAATGTATTTGAATCCTTTTGCATGTTTATAAATTGACAATATATACACCAACAGTTCATGTGAGAAACATGCAGACAAACCCTTACAACCTCTCATCGCTGTGCTTATCTGAAATTAGAATAACCCTTTAGAACATCATAACTTTCCCCATTCACAATGGTGTTCGGTCGCAAGAAAACCGTCTTCCTTTAATCAAGTTAGCGATATCGAACATCATCTACCTTGAGCTATATTAACTCCTCAAAGTCCAGTGTTTTGGCGATCTTTCCTTCATAAATAAATATGATTTACGGTTCAATCAGGTTACACTTTACAAAGGTCGACCAGCTGGGGCCTTAGTCACTGACACTGACAGGAGTTCAAAACAACATGACGTTGCAAAATGGCGTTAGTGACAAATATATGTAGTGTATGGACTAAATTTAGTACCAAATGTAACTCCCTGAACGTGAACTAGTTTTTAAAAAAATTTAAACTGGATGGCCAACCTGTTTCGCTATCACCGGTATTGCCTGGTAGTACAGTAACTTTCCACTGCCTGTTCCTGTCGATAAAATCACATTAACCGTGTTCACACACTGCATATTGCTTTTTTCTGATGTTATACCAACGAAATAACTCCGAGCTTACATATATTTGTTTTCAAATCAAAATATACTCTTAGAAGGAATGAGCAATGAATGGCTGAAAATCCTCCTGGCGGAAATATGAGAGATGCAATGTCATTGGCTGTCTATGACGGAAGGTCAATTTTTCTGATAGAAAGATGCGCGAAAACAATCGCTAGATACACGCCTGTTTTTGCTACCATTACTAAACGTGAATATATAGGCATATATGTAAGCGTTTGTAATTTTTTTTTTGAGTGGTTCATTTAATATTTAGGGGTTTTTTTTTGTTATTAAGGCATTATCTACCATTTTTTTAATGATCAGAAATTGAAACACTGACTCACACACATCTACACTCTGTCAATAGAAAGCCCACCGAAGTGCGTTCGCTACAAAAATGACCAATTATGCATCTAAAAACTACATCAATAAAGACTCTGGTCTGAAAATATTTGTTTTGTAATTGTTCTGCATGATGTATTATCTGTATTCCCCTGGGATTTGTATTCTCTTGAAGGTCGGTGGAAATTGAAATTCTCACAAGGGCTCATATTTAAATCTTGTGTGTCGTTATAAATAAAATCGTTTGACGCCGTTAACATTTGACATATGAGAATGTCTGCCTGTTGAAACTATTCTAAACATATTTATATCAAGTTAACTGTGTCATATAACTGTATGCAAACCAAAACTTTACGGCGTCTGGAACTTCTCCTTGCATAATACTCCCGTCATACACGTGTCATACACCATGATTAGGCTATGGTGCAAAGGGGTAAGCATTTTCCAACTATCGCACTGTCGTTACTACTCCCCCAGGCATTTTTTTATCACAAGTGTGTATCATTAGGTACTTGCGACCAGATACCAGTTCGATATCAGTTGGCAGATATACATCAGTGAGAGGTTATCAGTGGTTCGATGCTAGCGACCAGACACTCGTGACCACAAACCAGTGACCAGACACTCGTGACCACAAAACGGTGACCAGATACCTGTGGCCACATAACAATGAACGGATTACTGTAACCACAAACCAATGAGCGGATCACTGTAACCACAAACCAATGAACGGATGACTGTCACCACAAACCAATGAGTGGATGACTGTAACCACAAACCAATAAGTAGGTACCTCTGACCATATATCGGTCACCTGGTTCATGTGAACGTGTGGGAATTTAAAAGTGACCAGATGTCTTTGAATGGACCAGTCACACAACTAGAATAAGAAGGTCTGCTCGCACAAAAGTCCGGACGCTGTTCTTAACTTAAAATAAGTAATTGGACAATGTTCTGAATTCCGACGTTCGCATCTGACGAATGACATATGAGTACGCGAAAAAATATTTCAGTGAATAAATCTGCTGGAATTTTCATATGTACTGAAAATTGTTGCAATTTTTTAAACTTCATTTATTACTAAAAAAAAAACCCATATGTTTGAATAATAGCTATGGCTGAGTGAACTATTCTTGAGTACGGCGTAAAACACCAATCAAATAAATAAATAGCTATAGCTGTAGCCAGAAAATAGTTTATGGGCAGATGTTTTTAGTATTAGTATTTTGTACATAATGATTGCTATAATAGGAACATTACACCGCTGTCAGCCCATCTTTTATTTAGTCACAGGCAATTTATTAAAGAAAAGCGCAGACGAATGTGTATTTATGCCCCCACACACCACCTGAGTCCGTCATGAAATACGTCATGATGAAGGATATAAACATGACTCAGGATGTATTTGTATCTATAGGTCCCTGTGCTTGATACTAGTAAACCGTCGTTCAGGGCACAGCTCATTGTGTATATTTGTTTTTTTTAAAAAAACGGATTTAATTTTAAACGCCAGTAGAAAATTAAGTCTCACTTATCGAACCTGTGAAGCATACGTGAGCTTGTTTAATCTTAATTAAAGCCCTTGCGCAGACATGTGGAGCGGTTAAATGGACATGAGATATTAAAAAATTATGTGGTCCGGAAACATCTCATCAGTTAATTCAGTTAATGAATTCCCTGGTCTATTTAGTTTTACCGTAATGCATTCGACTTAGAAACACATATTCTTCCATGAGTAAATAAGTATACAACACAAACGTAAAGGACAAAAGTTTACAACATCATACCGAATATAGACGGTCTCTGCAAAATTCTCCTGTAGTTACATTGGCTAAAAAGGATCCGTTGATTCTTTTTGCCAATTTGTGTCGATCGTAAGGAGTGGATTAGCTGTCACTCAGCAAAGAGCGAAGAACTTTATTTATTTGATTGCAAACTTATGTCCGTTCGCCAAGCACCCATGCTCTAGGAACTCACTTGTTAAGTAATCCTATACATAAAACATTACACAGACCAGCAAGAGAATATTTATTTAAATTTACAGTTTTGTAGTGTTTACTCTTAGGAGGCTAAGTTACAAGCTGGGGTCTCCTGTTACACAAAATGCCTCTGTCATTGTCATCTCACACGATGCTGGAAGACCATGGTGGTACATTTATTGATAGCCGATATATAACTGGCAGCTCTACCTCCAACAAGAAAAATGTAGGAACCTAATTGGTTTTAAATGAACGGATGTAATAATTGCAAATCCATTTCTGTTCAGGCATAATGGCTTTGTGTCGTTTAACAGTAATCCATTCTTGACAAACTTTTAATGTCATAGGTACGAAATGAATTCACTCTCTTTAGGAATATGTATTTACATTATTTGTAAATGTGTATTTTTTGTACATGATCAAAGTTATGGCCTCCGAGACAAGCATAGTCTTGTCTGCTGTTGACGTCACTAAGGTAACAAATTTAATTTTAGCCTTCAGACCAGTTGGCAGGGCGTGTCCTTTTATTGCCCCAAACTCTCAATCCGATGAATGTGCCAGTGAACTAAGCTCCTTCAATGACCAGATTTCTTTTTTGAGTGAACCTAGACATTAGAGAAGATAGTCAAATCGGCAATAGGATTTTATCAGTTACGCAAACGACCACGCAGGTTTATCCGGTTACAGGACAAATGAAAGGTTTTTATTTGTTATCTTTTTTGGGGGGAGGGGGGTTAAGATGCCGTTTAATACGTGTAATAACACGTGTTCTAAGTACAAAAAAATCTCATCTTTCTTCCTAAATGGCTTTAAATTACAGTCCCAGCTGCAAATCTGAAAATTATGTACCTTGCCGTCGTCACGTCAACGGTGATAGCTGTCAAAGCAACTCTGTAGTGGGAACTATTTCCGCCATCCATTAAGGTCATCGTTAACATCATTATCTAAAATTTCCAACAGTTGACGGAAAATATGCTTAAAGCAGTGGGTAAGAGATATAAACTATGCTAACTTTGTTCATTTACCCTGGAACCATAATCCTCGTTTCAGAGTTCCTCCCACCATAATGCTGGCCGCCGTAGTATAAGTGAAATATTCTTGAGGAATCACCAATGAAATAAATAAATAGATCAAACAAGGAGGAGAATTTATTTTCACTGCTTCTGGGGCCTCTGTGACAATAAGCTGCCGACGGTGATCACGTGTGGCAGTTTGCTCAGTCTTACGTTCGTATGATGTGCATATCTGCAGCGCAAGCGCAAAAGGGACTTGCAAAATACACAGAGGTGGGGGAATTACCCTGAGCAACATTTAAAGCCCCACTGCGAGATGCCGCACATCCTGTCATCTTAAATGCTGCGTTCTCCGATATGTGGCATTTTGTTGTGAAGGTTATGAGTGGTTTGTCAAAGAAGACAGAACATGTTTCCAAATCCAGTTATTTCAGGATAAATTAATGCATTAGAACAGACATTGACAAAACAAAAACAAAATCTGCAAAATTTACGTAACATGTCTGAATTATTCTAAAAGGCGAATAAAAAAGAAACCAAATGCGAATTCGTTTCCAGGTTTTTATATTAGAAAAGCTTATACTCAAATTATTATTTACGAACTAGAATGGGATGTTCATTTATCAATCTTGACAGTGCCTACTGATCGTTTGGGTCGAATCCAAAATATGCCAATGCAGTGGTTTATGTATAATATTGTCGGGACGTTTACCAGGATGGAGGAAACAAGTATAGATCTGTATGATGTTTTGATTTGTCATATATGTACGTCCTTGAAATTGTTCCAAATGTGTAGCTGAGTTGTATGAAAGGAAGTTTCCAACACATACACGGTCACAGAATACATACATTTACTGTCGTGACCATGCACTAAACACTGTCGTGACCATGCACTAGTACGTGAATTCTAAAATTTGTATGGGGCGGTAAATAGCGTGCTATACATCTACTGTGTACCACACAACAAGCCAAGAGCAAATTGTATCCAAGGTTAGCTGAAATATTCATTAGATTTCTTCCAGGAACGGTCTTCGTGTGACCTTAATCACTCACACTCATACAAGTCTTGAGTGATAAACTGAGAACAAGTCATTTAGACATCTTGTATAACATAAACGATTCTGCTTTAACGAAATGCAGGAAGGGACAGGCTAACTTCTTTGTAAACGCAATAAACCTGTGAATTTGATGAATGAGATTTTTTTGGCAAAACCAGTGGCTTTCGCTTGTGCTTGAAAGTGCAGACTTGTTGAATTCGATAAAGAGGATGAAAATAAAACCACATGTCTAACATAAACCGCGTTCAGACAGTATGATTTGTCGAATGCTACAATCGTATGGAATATCGGATATCCTATGCTCTTTCGAAAAGTCGACTTCGATGAGTCGTGAACACGGCTTTACTCCGATTTTTGAAGGATATTATAATCACCATGTCAATCGCTTCATTACATATAGGTCAATACTTGGAATCGACTAATACTTAAAACTGCTGATGACCTCTTGATAAAAGTTATTGTACACTTCTAACAAACCAGTACAGAAAAAAATCCCTAACATCGACTTACTATCTTAAACATTTTAATTTTTGCCATTTTAAGTACTGATGCCATCCAAAGATTGACGTTCTCGCTGTATGGCACATGCAGGAATGTATGGATATTTTGGCTCAGTTTAAACCATGTAAGGTTATAAAACACTTCTCAAATACACTTTGGACGTTATCATCAGGTACAATAATGCACTGAGGTCTTAGAATATTTTCCGGAGAAGAAGAGCGCTAATACAGCCTTGGCCTTCCTTCAAAACGTTTTTCCACCTTTTAAAATAAACAATGTCTCAGATACTGATTACCAGGGCCAGCAAGAAAGACACACAAGAGACTTTGACAACATTTTTTGCCATGATGCTGTATAGGGGGCGCTTAATTTGCTACTATTTAAGAATTTACGTGGACTGACATATTAAAAAACCCACTACATGAAGTATATTAATGATAAACCAGATTTCACGGTGTTACGCAGGATTATTTGCAGACTGTCATATTGTCCTTGCTGTTCTGGTTTTACTCACCAGAGTTTTTGTATTCCGAATGGCAATGACAGCTCAAAGTATTGCTGGGAAAAGACTAAGATGTTGAGCAAATAAATTTACTGGTCTGAAGTCGCACATGAAATCAAGCTAAGGTGTGACCATCCAGGGCTCCTCAGGGAAAATATAGCATTCAGACAGTAAGATGAGTTACCGTTCCTCAACTTACCATTCGTCAGATATTGCCAACATAATAGACCTGCCTTCAGCTGAGAGAATTAATGAAATGCCGGCTGGGGGAATTTGTGTAAAGCAGATGTGATTAGTGGCAAGTCACTGCTCTAAACCTTTTTCCTATATCTTGTTAATTACCTCGCCATCTATTTTCTATTTTCCTTTATAGTTCACATACGTCAACTTAATCGTTTAGATGTCAAGGTTTACATTAACTCCATAAACGGTTCAATGCATTCTGTTTAATTGAGAACACCCAGCTAATTATAGAAGATGAGTATCTGTATGTGAGGTGTACACGCTGTACCCGTGTGTGTTTGCTCGTGTGCTGCTGGTTTTAACCACTTGATTATTCCACTGTTGATCAATTCAAACGTCACCGGCACAAAATTGCGTATTATCTATATTTTGAAAGTTGGGACAATTTATAATAATAGGCTGTAAACCAGACACAATACAATGTTGGGAAAGAAAAACAATTTTAGAACAAGATTTCCCAATACCAAATACCCTTGTTATAATCCCTGTGAACATGCATTTGCCACGAGTATATACCAATGGTTTAACAAATTACAATGGTCAACAACTAATTGCAATGACTTTTGAGAACAGTCAATGTCCCAAGAACAGTTACATGTCCCTATACTTCGAGAACGATCATTAATTCCAACAAATGTTTTTTTTTTTCTTTCCAAAAGTTGATGAATCTAGAATATGATGGCATGGATGGCCCCAACAAATCCGATGTCTCACCATCCCATTTCGTGACAACGTATCTTTACATTCCATTCCCGGTGAAAGCTATTGTGACGTCATGACGTCACAGAAAGATTGAACATTTGTAACCATGTGTGGAACATCCAGTAGACCTATCTGCAACTATACTGCTTATGATTGGCCATTCGCGTGTTCTTGATTGACTGTTCGCAAAGGTCTATTGCCACTGGCTAGGGATCTCCACGTCACTATGCAAACGTACAAAACAAATTGCGTGAATTTCTCTCTAACCTGGATCACCACCCTGCATTGACCCTTCACTAGGGTATCAACTGGAAGATTCCCCTACCACTAAACCCTCTCTAGCAGCAGGCCCACCATCCAAAGAGGCTTTTATAAGATTCTAATTGTAGTATTATCCTTGATTACCCGGTATCACGATATCACCCCAGGCATGATTGTCTTCTGTTGTGAGAGAAAATACATTTCAGTTTATCCCAAACGTACCTCACAGTGCACGAGTACCATTTACTATTTATTTAGCAATATGGAATACCAGCTGACATTAACCCTGCCTCTTTAATCACGTGAGCTTTTATTCACTGAGTATGTATTATGGTTATTCAAAGACGAAATGCAGATGCCAATTAGCCTCACATGGATGACTATGTTGCTACAATAGGGTTAAAGTTAAATTTCCTAACATTACAACAGTTGCTAACTGTTGTCTCTCTCCCACTGTCCTAACAATATGCTTAACGAAGGATATTGTCACATTCTAGTGGGATTTCAACGACGGCAATGTCCTATTCGCATAATATTTCATGCACCTGTTGCACCTGTGGAGATATGAACATTCATAAGTTTCCCTCTCCAAGGGTCATTACAAAGAGTGGGCTCCCATTAAGAGGAAGCAGCATATCTGGTTTCCTGTATTTGAAATGTAAAAAAAAGTCTTGAAACGTTTTACGACTTTTGCAAACAGGATGAACGACGTTTTTGGTGTGGGTACAGAATATCAGCTATCAGCTATTTCCCAAGATTCACCGGAAGCCTGCATAAAGATTGTGTGATGTTGGACGACCGCAAGATGCATGTATATGAGGTAAAATGGCAATAAAAATATCCGTGGACACTACTTTATAAGGTCAACTTTTAAAACATCGGGTATATGAGCTAGTTTCCCATTTTTGATCACAGTAAAAACCTGGACGTTTTGTACGAGGGCATTTCAGGGTAGAATTCTTATTTTAAGTCACCAGCATCTTCCAGGGAGAATTATCCCGTTACTGCTGGGATAAACCCGAATAGAAAACACATGTGAAGTCACTTCAATATCACCCTTAGTAAGGAATAAATGATGCTTATCTGTGCGCGAAAAAATACAGTTTGATTTCACTTTGTGACTACTTGTATCTAAGTAATGTTGCAATAGCGCCTGTAGGATTGTACTATTTAAACATTTGCATGAACAGTTAGCGTAATGCCGTAACTGAGGTAAGTTAACAAAAGACAATGCAGTTACTCATGACCATTTGTTTTGCCCTCGCTGCTCTGGTTTTATATCTTCAAATTGCTAAATAAGCTAGTCAAGTAAGTCACAAATCACAATAGTTTTTTGTTAATAATAAACACCAGTTATATGCAGAAGGTCATGACTCGGTTGATGTATTATTTTTGGCCAGTCCTATTGTCTCAATTTTCAATCTTCCGCTGACGATAGCTCCAGTTCGCTGTTTTTAGTAAGTATTTATGCCCAGCCTATATGTGTCATGGGGGTACTGAAGGGAGAGTTCATGAGAATCCCTTATCGCACGGATAGCATGATTCTTAATTCACATAATTTTGAGACCAATTATTTCGTGTGAGATATTCGTTTGCTTGGGAAGGTAAACAGAGTCCTTATTTCAAGCTTGAATATTTTCATAGTTAGTGTTCTTTTCTTTTTCCTTAAATAACGTTTAGTAAGTCTCACTGTCGACTGGAAGAGTGTTTTGAACAAGACCTATCTCGTTTCAAACATATTGGCTTAAGCACTGAAATATCCAAATAAGGTGACTTGAATCAAAGGAATAACTATAGCAAGGCTTATGCTTAAATCCTCTCACTGACTACCACAGAGATCGCCGTCCCCTTTATGATTTTAGGAAAATACATAACTGTAGTTTATATTACGACTCTGCATTAACGAAAAGAACACATACGATTGTGTGCTTTTTCTGTTTGTTTAGCAATAATTCCTAAATGATTAAAACAGCGCCCTACAGTAACCTTTCCTAGGCTATTATAGGCGATTGGAAGGTACAAAACGTTCCCAGTGGAATTCTCATTACTTGTTTACAGCACATGTTTAATAAACAGAACTTATGAGTATACCAATTCTAGTGTATGATCTAACACCCATTATAACAGAACGCAGTTCATTTAGGTGTTAAGTGTAACGTAAATTGAGAATAACAATGGCACACTACTGGAAAACACGTTTTTACACCTGAAAAGCAAGTCATTTACTTTGGGATCCAGAAATGGTATATAAAGGGAAGGCATTCAAAGGCTATCCGCACAATCGCTGTAACAGCAGAATAGCAATGAAGACACAGTGCCGCACCTGAGACCTGAGGAACGGGAATGTGCCATTGCCTAGACCGAAGTTGGCCTGAATACAAGAACCATAGCAACAAAGTTTGGGACGTCGGGTTGTACCCTGTTTCCGTCAAAAGCAAGAGCTTCATACTACGTGCTTCTATTGAACTCCTGGCTCAGAGTAATTTACGCCTTAATCCATGTGCTGCCTCATCTCCCGATCTGTCTAGCACTTACGGGATGTCGTCCCCAAATCGCCAACATTAGAGATTTCGCGCTTGTCCTCGGCTACAACGTAAGTGACGTAGGGCACCACAAGCTGTTATCCAGAGACTGATAGTGGCAATGAGAAAGTGTTGTGTGACATGTAATGGAAACAGGGGGTGGTTTAGACCAATGATGTTTAATATATTTCAGCTGACATCACTGCATTTTTTTACCTAAGCCTGCTTAAACCATTGTGCTGGAGGGCGTCTAAGTTGCTATTATATAAGAAATTAAGACATGACATAAAAAAAATTGAACATGGAATTCCGCTAATCAAACAATATTTAACTAAGGGTAACACTTACTCTCAGTTTTAGAATAATTGTTTTTCTAGATATAACAAATGGATTCCAGACTGACAATTTATTCGAATGAAATCCGATAGAAATAATTCCTTCAATAAGGGTAGTTCATTTAAAAATGAGTTTTGCCATAAGTAATACATAGCTCATTTAGGAGAAAAAGATCAACTTTGATTAACTCGTTATTTAAAAAAAACGGCACAAAATAATCTCGTCGATACGATTCCTTGTACACACTGCAGGGTTTTGGTATAATGCTTTGTCTTTTGCACACATATGTGTGATAAATCATCTGTCATCCGTTGTATTTTTCAGGTGGATGGTTGATGGGAGACACAATGTGCCAGGTTCATGGACTTGTGGGGCTCGTACTAGTAGCAGGAACCACCTGGGTTCTGGCTATTGGCGCCATGGAAAGGTAAACTTCAAGGTTTGAATTAGTGAATGAATAATGATGGCTTCAGGCAACATTGCAGCCATGTCGTGGGGAGAAGATGTTTAAACCAGGAAACAGTAAATGGTTTCGAAACGATAATACTACGTCACAGAATCTTCCATGTTTGAAATGCATAAACTCCAGTCAGGCTGTCTCATATTAAGGCTACGACTCTATGCGCAACCAAACGGCGAGAGGCCAGTCTGAAAAATTGCTGATGATATATCGACCGCAAAAGGATGGGAGGCTAGAACGTGTCTACCGTTGGAAAGTAGATTTATGTGGCATTGCTATGAAATGTTGCAAGGTGCGACGCATGATTCAATTATATATCGTCTACGTCATTTTCTGGAGTTGCCAGGCAAAATATAGCTCAGTAGTGCATTCTATTTTATCATTGCAATCCGTTATCAAAGTAACTTACATTGAGTGGATTATCTTGTACGAAGAGTGGCGTCTCTTTGACGATAAGCCATACATTACTATGACTGTGTTGTGGCTCTCCTGTTCAGAATTTACTTTATCAAGCACCTCAGTCTGTGTGTATTTATTTTACGCCGAACTAAAAAAATATTTCAACTATAGCGCTGCCTCCCAGTATACATAGCGTACAAAAGATCACACAGTGTCAAGGTCACAGACATGCATGCAGTATGTATGTATACCATGGCTACCAGGGTTATGTAGACTCTCGAGAAACGATATGCAATTTCGACCAATGGAAATGCGTCATTGCGTCAGGGTAGATATTGAAGTTTATTCAATGGGTAGAGGGATTTTTCCACTCTTAGACCAATTTGTAAGGGCAGGGGTCGATGAAACAGACAGACCTGGATGATATTTTGATATACATAGACCTACATGTACACAATGAAAACTGTACAAATTTGTCACATTTGCGCGCATGGTTCACCCCTTATGTCTAGGGGCAGCTTGTACAAAGGGATTGTATGTCTAAGTTGATCGTAAATAAGATTTAGATCGTAGCCTTACCTTACAATCCACACCCACTTGCCCGAAGTGATTGTAAGCTACGACAGTTGTACTTACAATCAGAAATTACAATGGCGTTGACCGTGTTGTAAATATTTACTATCGTCAGTGCAACATTCAGTGCAAATATTTGCCTTAGGTAGACTGTTAGTACTTTTCAACTCGGTTTGTAATGATGTGCAATGTAATTGTCTTCGTAAGATGTTAACGAACATTTGTTCACGTGTTGTTAGCAGCTGAATCATTATCATGTAGAATTCTTTTGAAAATGAAGGCAAGAAAAGTTATTGACCGGTACATTGTCCATTTACACAGGCCACCTTTATGTATCAGTCAGATTTGGCCTACGATAGATTGTAACTTCGCCATACAATTCTTTTGAGCAAGCGGCGCAACTTATTTTACAATCAGTTGTTAACTCACTGCAGGGTCTACAATGGATTGTAGCTACAATATCTTTATCCAAGCGGGCCCAGCACAACATACATTTATTTAATATTTAGCTATTTATTTGATTGCTTATTTCCTGACACCATATTTGTATTATGATGAGAGGGAACCGGACAGAGCTTGGGGGAAATCTCTAACCATCGGCTACCTTCCCACGTACGAAGCATCGTAATATATTCCAAATGGGACGTAAATTATTTATCTGAAAAGGAAGCTATCGAGAGCTTTCAACGGTGTCGGAAGAATCTATATGTCTGTAATATCCGTGTGTAAATATGTTACATATAATCCTTATAATACATTATATAAGAAACAAATCGTTCCTTGTCGTCCTATATTCTAGTTGACATTGCCCTATCCACAGAGCCTAGCAGCGATTTGAGCACTCATTTACATGGCAGAAATGCTAGAAATATAAGCGCTCCACCGTGCAACGTCTTAACTCGGTATCCGATAAAGCAGATGAAAAATTTAATTATTATCTGCAAAATGCTTTCCCTTAAAAAAAATAGACTGGGATGAAACGAAACCGTGTTAACATATATATCGTGACATACATTCGTTTTCCAGATGTCATCAGTAATAGAGATTTCTGGACAAGAATCATTAAACCAATTTCCAAAACAAGCTTCAACACAAACCACCAAAGAACTTTAAAAAAAAGCATATAAAATAAGAAATGAAGATGAAGCGATGTGAATGACAATCAGTGATCAGTTTTTCAATGATGCTCGTAAAGAGACCAGGAATGGTCTAACGCGTAAATTTGATCGGTGTCCTAATCAGGTATATATAAAGCCACTTTAAAGGATTTTTTAATCACTAATAGGTATTTTAATTGCGCTTTAATTACAGCTGTTCATTAATATGTCCAACGTGAAGATTGTACTTAGGACGGTGTGTTTTCAAACCTTTAGAACCGGTTTAAACGGAATTAGACAAAACTATGAAGCAGAGTTATCATTGGAGATTATGGACACTTCGTACATTGTAACAGTTAGGAAACATAAGCATACCTCGAGCCATCGGGAAAATTGTATTTATGATTGGATAGTTAATAATGTCATATTAGTCTGTGCTTTGTGGAGTAGTTCACTGAAGGTGTATAATCATACTGTCATACAAACGACAAATGATCAATAGAAATTTGATTGTTTTTGAAGTATTTTTAAAGCCTTCTTGATATGATTATATTTAAGCTCTGCAAAGTTGGCACAAGATTCCAACACAACATTCAACACCATATTCGCCAGAACGCAGCTCGTCCAGCTGCGAATATGGAGCTGAATGTTGTGTTGCAATAATGTGTCAACTTTACTTTGTAAAACAACATTTAGCTGGTTATAGACACATCTTGTGCGCGACTGTGACATGTTTAATAGAGTGCTACATAGGTAGTTAACAGTTCATCCAAAAAGACACAAATTTCATGCTTACTGAAAACATAAGATTTATTTTCACATTTCGAACGAGTTTAGTGCCCAAAATACCTTCTTGAAATGGGTGTTCTTGCCTCTTTAACCGGCCCTAGGGGTACATTTCTATGGTCAGTTAACATGCAGTCGAAATCCTACATCATCTTGTTTACTCTTTATATTTAATGCCATCTTAGACTGCCGCCAACATGCCTAGGCATCAAAAATGTCCTCTAAAATTCATTTTATGAGGAAGATACCTGACTGAAAGTATAATTTTATGGATAGAAAATATGAAGTGCAAGTCGCAAACGCCCTGGAAAGGCGATAAAACGACAGTATGTTATTCATTCGTGATATTCAACGCAATCTCAAACCGTCTCCAACTTGCTATGGTGTCAAAAATGTCAAAAATGTCTTCTTGGCTTAAATAAGTGCAATTGGCTTATTTTATAACTTACCGTATAGTACAATTTTAAGGTTAGAAAACTTACAGTGTAAGGCGCAGACGCCCTAAAAGGGGGATTAAACGACAGTATGCAAGTCGGAGAGGGTTTGAGAATACGTTGAATATTACGAATGAACAACATACTGTCGTTTAATCGCCTTTCCAGGGCGTCTGCGACTTGCACTAGTCAGGTATCTTTCTGAATTTTAAATGAATTTTTTGGGGACAGTTTTGACACCTAGGCATGTTGGAGACGGTCTAAGATGGCATTGGATACAAGGATTAAACAAGATGCTGTCCTTTATTGCCCATTACTGGACGTCTACGACTTGCGTTGCATATGTTGTGACTCCTTATTTCCTGACCACAACTATGCACCTTTACATACATGTACAGTTTCAGTTATGTTGCAAACGAAATGCCCTTTGACACTGTGGCAAGTTTCTGACTTGATGAATATTCACTAAAGGACCTTTAGGACTTGAACTGTATGTCAACTGACCGTATAAAGAAGGTATTTTGGGCACTAAACTCGTTCGAAATGTGAAAATAAATCTTATGTTTTCAGTAAGCATGAAATTTGTGTCTTCTTGGACGAACTGTTAACTACCTATGTAGCACTATATTATACATGTCACAGTCGCGCACAAGATGTGTCTATAACCAGCTAAATGTTGTTTACAGAGTAAAGTTGACACATTATTGCAACACAACATTCAGCTCCATATTCGCAGCTGGACGAGCTGCATTCTGGCGAATATGGTGTTGAATGTTGTGTTGGAATCTTGTGCCAACTTTACCGAGCTTTATAATTATATTTTTTTAATGTGCTGTCAACTAAACCTTGACCAATTAACTTTTGCCGATTTTTTTCCCGATTTCCGCATTGAAAATCTGATCTACGTCATACACATGATATAATACAAAGAATGGCGTCAAATATAAAAATATTAAAATAATATAAATTATTCGACTTCTGCATCGGATTATGTCGGATATGGGTGCAGTACACATAAATACTATGTGTCGGATAGTGTTTTGGGCGGAAGAATCCGGAGTGACTGGGGCTACCGACCTTTTGCCAAGTTAGGGACAAGCTTTCACAAATGTGACGTACATATATGCACGCCATGTTGGTGGAGACAAGCGGTTTCAATAAACACCAGACTGCGCGAATAGCCACACGAGCGCAGTCAATAGCTTGCCATTACCATTTCCCTACAAGCAGTGGAAGCAAAGGAATGTACTACCGTACTTCAATGTCTCAGGTTTTGATCAATCAAGTAAAGTTCCGCTAATATAGAAGAGCTTTCAGCACCCACACGAACACCTGTTCTTTCTTTGTGAGTTGTGCCGTCAAGTTTCATGTTGATCTTATTGATAAAATTAAAAAATAGAACAGGTGGCTTTAGCACATGAGATGAGATCTTTGAACTAATTGATTCCTTTGGCACATGCTGTGTTCAGCGCAAGTATTTATGTGTACTGCACCCATGTACATTGCCTATTGTAAGCTTCTCAGCATAGCAAAATATCTAAAACGAAAATAATTAGTGAGATCAATGTTTACAAGGTTAGTGGGCAGGAACCACCGGTTGGTCAATACACACTGTGCTGACTAGTACATGATTATAAGTTAAGCCTTCATTATATAGAAGGGTCCTATGTAGCTCAGTTGGTTAGCGCGCTAGCGCAGCGTAATGACCCAGGAGCCTCTCACCAATGCTGTCGCTGTGAGTTCAAGCCCAGCTGGCTTCCTCTCCGGCCGTTTGTGGGAAGGTCTTCAGCAACCTGTGGATGGTCGTGGTTTAGCCCCGGGCTCTGCCCGGTTTTCTCCCACCATAATGCAGAGTACGGCGTAAAATACCTATCAAATAAATAAGTAAATAAATTCATTATCTAGAGCTGTGACCACGTTCGGATCGATGTATTCACTCAAAACAGAAATGTTCTTATTAGTTTAATTATTTGCCTGCAACTGATCTATAGACAGTAAGGTGTTTTAATGAATACATTATTACCCATATCATATATAAGTAAACAAATTTTTCCATCCCATGACATTTTGATTTTCACATATATATGTGCATCTCCCCAGTCACCTGAACTCCTAGTGTAAGCCTGCAATAGCTTTCAGGTGGAGAAGTGGCTACTTTTAAAATGCTTATGTACGTGGGAAGATCTGTCAGCAACACACGAATATTGATTTATGATAACAACACGCTTTGATGTTATTCTAGATCGGTCACGTTTAGTGTATTGGTTGCTGCCGTGGCCTAGAGGTTCGTGCGCGGGTGCAGCTTAATAATTTGGGAGCTTCTCAAAAGTAACAGTCAAGTAAAGCTCATGCTGGCTTTTCGTTACATGCCGTAGGAAGGTCTGTCAGCAGCCTGTAATTAGTGGCGAGTTTCTCCATGGAACTGCCCGGTTTCCTAAAACCATAATGCTGTCGTAAGTGAAATATTTTTAAGTATGGCGTAAAACTCCAATCAAAAAATAGATTAATAAATCTCGTACATTGGTATTTGACATTGCTGTTAGATTTTTACGTAATTCAGCTCAAGTCTACAATGCATTGCTACACTTTAAAACTATATCTATGAACTGAGGTCAGTTGAAAGAGGCCGAATTTAACCATTTGTCACCTATCGCAATGCCCTCGCTGTCTAGGGTTTACTCTATCCTGTGTGTTTTATATCAGTAATTCTTTTGTGTTCAGGCCTGTTCTAATGTTCTAATGATACTATGTATGGCGTACTTGATACATGTGATATTTCCTTAGATAGTTTATCCTTCTGTTGTATGCTTATTTTTATATGACCGATATAAAACGATGCAGATTTTCCCCCTAGTAACACAGAGCACACACACACACATCTATAGTCTGATACTTGTCATCTGACAGCCTTGGATGGGCAGTTAACCCTAACACACTTTTTTATGAGATCACACCTCGGTTATACAGTTACCGGTGGACGACACTCATGGTCCCATTTCCGCAAACTTCATTAAAGATCACTGGTCCTACAGCAGTATAGTTCACATATCCATGTGTCACACGTGGACAGTTCGTCAATGACTTTGCCAAACTTCGATGGTTTATCCAGGGCAGCCCGGTCACAAAGCCAACGGTTTTAATATCAAGAACTTTTTGATTACGACGTTAAAAATTAATTTAACGTCGAGGGCTAAGTCCAACGATTTCAAAAGAAACCTAGGGCGAGCATTTAATGTAATTAACTTAACGCAACAGACAGCATTATTTGAATGTCAGCATCATAAAATTAGAAAAAGAAAGCTAACGTACTCTGCCCGAGGCCACCCAAAGGCAGCTCACCGTGTAATGAATCTCCATTGAGGCCGAAAATAAATACAAAGAAAGAAGTTAGACTGATGCAGTGCGATTTTTATTGTCCAAGTATTTCATGCGGTAATTAATTTAAGGTTGCTTTTGTGTAACATACATTTAAAACTCATGCACATGTGTATGCTTTTTCATCATAAATATTAATCCAGGACAGCCCGTCTTGGAGCATTGACATAAACACCAAATCAGCTTTATCATTAAACAGGCAAAGAATGATAGTGATAAATCATTAATTATAGCAGTACTAAATAAGTAATCGGAAGGAATGTGGACAGGTCATTATCAGCTGTATAGGGCGTTTTATTTAATGCTTTGCATTCTTTTATATCTCTTCTGTGTGGAAACTTCCTGGAGGGTATTTGGAGAAATACCATGTTCATCATTTAAAATGATATCGATTCGAGTCATAAATCTCCAGGGACCCTCTCCTTACTGTACAGAAATATACCACACACTGATGCATAAAAAGATAGTTCTGGACAAGTGAAAACAAAATAAAGATATTACATCATTTAACAATTGCCTTTCTTCACGGATACTAAATACAATATAAATATCTCTTATTCGCCTTATTATCTCTTATTTAGCCAGACTTATTAGCTCAACCCAGAAAGGGTGAAATGAAGAAGTTGTCATGTTAGTTTCGTGTTTTCGTACTGAATTTTCATGTTTCGTAGCACATTTTCATGTTTCGCAGTGCATTGGTGTATCTTATTCTGCATTTATGCCATTTTATTTTTCAGATATTGGAAACTGTTGGTGCCAATGGACCATCCTTGCATGTTTACAGAAATTAACACCAAAATCTTGGTGTTTGGTGCATACGTAATGATGGCTTTGATTGGGTCTAACCCGCTGTTTGGAATCGGGGAGTACAGTTCTATGAAAGGTACCCATATACAGATACAGTAATTACATGACAGGTAGAGGATTGACTATTTGAAGGAACACCTGCCCCAGTTTAAATTCAACTTCACGACATTTACCCAGTTGCATTTTTTTTCTGTGTGAGCTGTAGTTTTATTAAGTGAGTCATTTTTGTAGATAGCAGGGATGGAGATGCACCTGTGATCCTAGTTTAAAGCATGTTATGAGCAAAGTAAATAAAGCTATTTTAAAGCTAATTATAGTATATTTCATCGAGGATTATTTAAGAAATAAAAACGTCGTTTGCCGTTTTGAAATCACCAACATGATCCGTACCAGACGGGAATTGTCCACTGTTAGAAAACGAGGGACCACAAGCCTCCCGAGAGGTCGCAGGGCATGGCAAACTACGTTTATTTCTGTTCTAACATACCATTAATGAAATGATGGGGCTATTTGGGGGGAAAAAGCGAAGCACGTGGCAATTATTGACCAAATAATGCACATTTCCCGCTAGCGCCTCTCTATGTAGTTTCGACCTCTAAATCCGACCATTACAGTTTTCCAAGTACAGAGGAATGATGATTTTAAGGAATTGCAGTCAGGCTAATAAATAAAAGGCTGTCAGGAGTAAACGATTTATTTCGTGGAGAAACTTGTAGATTCAGATGAAGTTGAAATGAAATGTGCTTCCTGAGATGGTAGCGTTGCCGAGAATTTGATGGTCATGTGGCGCCGATTTCGGCAGACTCCGGCCTGCAACTTCTTCAACTCAGGTCACATTCTGTGTCTGGATGACGGTTGCTATGGATCCAGACGTCCTGACACAAGTCACAGAGGTATCCGATGACTGAGAGGAAACAACGGTTGAGTGAAAATCACTGCTCAAAGAGCGGCGTTGTTCTTCAGACGGCCTTTAGCTGTATGTAACTCCTTAGGCTGGACTCGTTCCGGAGGCCAGTTACGGACATTATCCCATGCATCCCAACGCCAGCGTGGTTCAGAACAGTGGCTGCAGTGGTGCGGATAAAGTGGTTTGTGTACTGAGTGCTGCATCACGGGAGATGTCTGCCATCATAGAGCACAAGCTGTTCACTTCCATCGCTTGCTTATAATATCAGCAATCCGCAGCTTTTGGAGGGAGTTACTAGTAAAAGGGCGTTGAAAAAAAGCATCGGGGGTGTCCATGTTTCGCTGATAAAGATATAGCACCTAGATACTTGTTGTTTGATGGCACGTCTATATATCTCATACACGGGATGCCTATTAAGCAGATGATGTAGTTAATGGTAAATATTTCACTTTTAATCATAATTTGCCGTCGTCCTCGGAAAACGTGAGCTGTCGAATTTTGAAGAAGGAGCACAACCCAGTCTCACTATTTCATTAGTGAAATGGAACCGTCCCAGTGTCCATGACGAGGACGACAACTGCGTATAAAATAACAATTTCAGCAGACTTCGCTCACCATTGACTTTAGTGATGAAGTTTTTGGAGGTATGTTAGAATTCTCATTAACTTACTTCTACTTTTAATTGATTGTTTTCTGTTGTTTTGTTTTTTTTGTTTCCAGGAAAGTTTGATTTCCGAGTAAACATAACCACTAAAGATGCAGAAGATGAGACGTTGGTGGTGACGCCACTTCCGTTTGAAGACACGCAAGTTCATCACGTGCCTTGTTTGAACAAATCACTATCCGTGGATTTACTGACCTGGAAGTACATTGAGGCTCACATGGGGTTAATAGTTCGGTCAGTGTCGCGAGCCCGAGGGGCAGTGCTGTTTTCTTTACAGGCACCACAAAAACGTTCTTTGGAGGAATTCTGGAGCAGTTACGTTAATGGTTCCTTAGCACAAAACCTGAGTTCGATTATTGGTGCTAGTTCCGCATTCAGGCCTGGTCTGGTTTGTCACATAACTACCTGGATTCCTGAAGATGAGTACACATTGTACAGCCATGTTTATCAGCCATTCCAAGGTAAATCATATCTCTTTTAACAAGCCTACCCCGATCGTGTTGCTCATAAATGGCGCACAAGTCAACAAATTCTGACAATCAAGGATATTCATCAGCCGAACCTTCGGGGGTATACACACCAGTTGTCCTTGATGCGTCCTTTAGTTTGTCAGATAAATGACATATGGTATAATTTTTTGATATATGTACAAATTTACCGAGTAAAAATGTAAAGCCGCCATCTAATTTACAAGGCTTTGTGAGTGGCTGTGACTTATTCTTACTTATGAGTTGATATCGTCTTATTGAAAGTGCATTACTTAATCTGAAGCAGACAGGTTTCTTTTGACGAAGGCAACTGGGAATTTCGAAATATCATGAAATATTTGAGTGGCGGGAGTGGAAAAATATCAGCTCATTTGGTTACTGTTATAAAACACTGGGCCTTAATTGTGGCACTGGCGCGATACAGGCTTACGAAAACTGTAATGTGATAGTAATGATAAAGTTTTCTCCTGTTTTCAGACCTCCATGTGTGCATGGTTGACTTTACAAACACAAACCCTCACACCCGGATGTTTGCAGGTCTTCTCATCGCATGCGCCGTTATCATGCCGCTGGGGATCATGACCTATTGTTACGGCTCTATATATCTCCAGCAGCATATAGATGGCCATTACATCGACGACTCTCAGTCGACAGACCACGGAAAAGCGTTAAGAGCTCTCGTCGTCGGAAGTGTTGTGTGTTTCTTTTTACTCTGTCCGTACTATGCTGTTAACATTGCAAACGGGGACGGAGCAGTCATTCCCTTGTGGCTGAACGGCCTTGTCACCGTGCTATACTACTGTAGTGGACTCCCGGTTGTCATCATTTACGTAGTATACGACAGGACGTTTATCAAACAGTTCATCGAAAGGGACATAAACTGTCATGAAGCCTCCAAGTCACTCAAAGAAGAACAGATGAACGATGAGATAATTCCCTTAAACTCCCAAGGACCTGCGAAAAGAGATTTGTTTTGTGAAGAGAGCAAAGTTTGAGAGATTTACAAACATTCGTCTTTGAAGTTTCAAAGTGAGGGAACGTATTAACATGCGTTGAAACTTTGAGTACGCGAATAGACAAAATGTCGCTAGTTATACTGTTCAAAAGGATTAAGAGTATCCTTGTCTGAAGTGAAGACGTGAGAACAATATCCTGTGATATCCATGGCTACAAGACTAACTGAATACTTCCGCCGTGGGGCGCACTACAGCCAAGGCACTACACTCATCATGTTGGTATACCTTATGTATTTGACTACTGAGGGTCTTTTGTATAAAAAAAATTCACTGGTGTTCTCCCAGTCAGTCATACAGTGATCCCATCACTCGTCACAGTGCCTGCACTGAACGGCCTTGGAAGCCACAAGGCACCTAGCTCTTTAGGGATTTGAAACCTGAGGATTGAACATTATGGACACATATATTACCATGTTTCATATGTTTCTTTTATTTCATAAAATCATCGGTGTCAGTTATTCTTATCGTTTGAGAAAATTACAGCACTGCGGAAATGTCGATATAAGATACTGATTATAAGATTATAAATATAAACAGAACGACTCTGATTCAAACAAGTCACATTGGTTTCCAGATCAATTTTGTCTCAAGTAGAAGCCAGCAGAGGGGCTAGACATACTTGCTGACACCGACGCCGAGGCAAATGGTGATTGATGGCTTGTAATACAGTGTACGTGAAAAGGGGTTAAAAATCTTAATTATTTCATTGAAGTGTATAGTCCGTATCTAATTGTGATTGAAGGGTGAACTACATGAGCTAGAACAGCTTAAAAGCACAATTATTCTACCAAACAGCTCGGAGGTTTGTACCTAATGTAAAGAAGGGGGTGTCTGAGGCGTCTGGTGACACGCGATATCAAAAATATAAAACGCAAATTTACCAAGTGAACATTTTTAAAGAGATGGTAACATTGTTTTCAGAAACAGTTTTCAGTGGTCAGCTGACCTTGATTAAAGTTTTCTTTACTGTGAATCCCTTAAATATATTTGACATATCTTTTCACATACAAATTGAAATATACATTTCATCCACTATATTACTGACATAATTTTAGTTTGTTTTGGTTTGTTTTTTTTGATTGTTTTTTTTTTCCTTTTGTATTTTCTTTTCGAGAAGCCGATAAGAACGACTAATTTCACAGTAAACAAAGTACATTTTCAGACTATTTTATATTTTATTTTATTTCATACTAAGTAAATAAATTGTAAGGGTCGGAGAAGACCACCCCACTTCCTCCAGTACCTCCTAAAAATCTCTTGATTTAATCCCACGACCGAACCAAAGACTCATGTTTTCTGCCTTTCCTCCTGCATTCCATAATGGCTTACTGTAAACTCATACAACTTTCCTGCTACTTTTCTTGGGTAGTTGATGGTTGGTATATTAACGTTTGTATGGACAAATGGACATAATTGTGCACACTACGGTTCAACAACCTCATCTTCAATCCATAACTTGTCGACGTCAAAGGTCTTCCGGGGCCTCCGTGGCTCTGTTGGTTAGCGTGTTGGCGCAGCGTAATGACCCAGGAGCCTCTCACCAATGCAGTCGACGTGAGTTCCAAGTCCAGCTGATGCTGGCGTCCTCTCCGGCTGTACGTGGGAAGGTCTTCAGCAACCTGCGGGTGGTCGTGGGTTCCCCCCGGGCATTGCCTGGTTTCCTCCCACCATAATGCTGGCCGCCGTCGCGTAATTGAATATTCTTGAGTACGGCGTAAAACAGCTATCAAAGGATGAGGATGCCCTTAGAACTCTTAGGCTACAATGTAGTAAAGGTAGGTCCTTCGAAAATGTAGCGCTCATAGTTGTGCAGGATTGTATTTTATTAGGTGATACACTATTTCTGATGTGCGAGACAGCAGAGCTTTGGCACTACTTCAAGAAAAGTAAATGAAAGTACTGCATGACTTGGCCGCAGCTGTTATGGAATCGGAGTGAATGCAGAGACACCTGGAGCCAGGCCATGTCAAGGCCGATCGCCAGTGGAAATAGCGCAGCATTTAGGGGAGTAGACCCGTGTAGAGTGATCAGTGCTATTTTCTTCTTCAAATGTTTGTGGAAGAAATACGGAAGAATGTTTAACTATCCTGGACCGGGATGTAATGGCTGATGAGTAAAGAGTATACGTCATGTATCGTACGATTCAATCACATGATAAGACTTCACTGGCACTATACCTGCACGTACCAGAACTTCATCTAGGCTGACGGTCCTTTCTTCAGTTGAACATATTTTGTAGCATTCAAGGGAAAGAAACGTTAAAAATAATCATCTGTAGAAAGACCATTAAATATTGTTTTAGAAACTAATTTAACATAGCTTTTCAGATTTGTTTACTTATTGTATAGTCAGATGTTTTATGGGCAATATTGAAAATTTACATCGCTAATGACGTCACACAACTCTTTCCACACCTTTATATGCAGATCTGAATAAACTTCTTGTTATCTTTACTGATGCAATGAATGCATGTGAAAGAAAAAGCTAACCTGACGTTAAATTTACGGTTAACTTTACGGAGAATCTAAACATTAGATCGCATTTAATTCAAAAAAAGAAAAATATAAAAATGATTGACAGTATTTTAGTTACTGTTTCAACGGTCTTGCTACTGGTGTTTACTTTATTTTTATTGTTTCTTTCCATTTAATTGCGCGAGAGTTAAACTCATTAATGAAGATGTTGTTGACTATACATGACATGCCTTGCGCCAAGGTTCCATAGAGATCATTACAGCAAACATTACATGAGCAAAAGGTCATATTATGCAAATTAGTGTGTGTTTTAAAAATCATAATAAACATCAAGATTGGATATCCTGTAAGAGTTTGTTGTATTTGATCACATCATAGTAAAATGCCAAGTGAGTGAGGCTAAACTTACACCAGATGGAGAGCAGGCTGAAATCATTCCATATTCAGCCGTCTAACTTGACTTGTGTTAACTTGTGTAAAGCACACGATATACAAGGCTGAAATATTATGCTAAAAAAATTTACTTTTGTTCAAAACTATTTAACCCAGTAGTGTTTCACTTGAAGGATTCCGTGTTTTCTGAGCTGACCTTCTCATCTAAGTTGCGGATTAACTTTGCTAAGGTTCGAATTTGTCAAAGGCCTGGTGTAAACAGTGCGAAAATATTACTGTGGCATAAATGTAGCGAAACAGCGAAGCTATTGTACTGTGAAAAACAAAAGGATTTCGTTTTTTCCGGAAATTGAAAAATGAATACTGTCATACCTGATGGCTTTATATGCCGTACCTCAAAAAGTCCGGCGACTGAGATAGATTGTACCACCTACCTACTACCGTATGCTTTGTTATTACATGTACGTAAGTATATCACTATCAGATTATATCCTAAGCTTGAAAGCTATCCTTTGTTACCTGACACTCATAATGGATATCACATGGCTTCAATCAGGAAATGTGGGCATACTCGTTCAATCACTTGAAGCGTGGCTCCATGGTATGGTATCGACCTGACTCAGAGCAATGTCTAGTCGTTTAATGAGTTGCTTGAATCTGTAACATCAATGTGATATAAGGAGAAACCACAACCGCGCACAGATATCCTGATGGGTACAAAGTGGACCTACTCTTGTTCTCATATGCATAGGATAGTAACTATGCAGAATTTATTGAACAGTAACCGTACTTAAAAACCACGTTGTATGTTGATGATATGTTAGATTTGAATAACACATTGAGAAGAGGTTGTGAAAAAATATATCCACCTTCGTCGGATTTAAACATGTCTGCATGCTGTCCAGATGGTTCTGCTTGACTTAGACCCTTTATTTGTAGAGAAGACAGCAAAAGGGAAAAGGAGTTTTTCTTTTTCTACCAATGCCAGAAGTATTACAAAGTAAATAATATACAATAAACAGTATAATAAGTTAATACTATTGATGGCTAAAGGAAAACTTTACGGTGAACTTTTCTCCTTTTTTAGACTTTTTTGATTGGTGTTTTACGCCGTACTCAATAATATTTCACTCATGCGACGGCGCCCAGCAATATGATGTGAGGAATCAAGGCAGAGCCCAGAGGAATCGTTTGTTAGAAGTTCTTAGCCGTATAATCCCTTGATGTATACTCCAGAATGTATTTATTATTTATTTGATTGGTGTTTTACGCCGTACTCAAGAATATTTCACTTATACGACGGCGGCCAGCATTAGGGTGGAAGGAAACCGGGCAAAGCCCGGGGAACTCCAGAATGAATGGATTAGGGTTTAACGCCACACTGGCAGAGTCTTAGCCAGTGTGGCGTGGTGAGTTAGAACCTAAAACAGCCTTCGGCGTGATGAGAATGATTCCTCTCAGATCTGGCCATGCTTTTATTTCACGTTTTGATTTCTCCATTTTCTTTTCATTCCTCTGGTTAAAGATGAAAGCCAAATTCGAATTGTAAATACACATCCTATCAGGTTTTGCTCACTATTATCAAAATACAACACTAGTTTACATGGAGCATTGCAATTTAAAAATTTTACATAATTATGTAAAAACATTTGTGTAACACATAAGGCTTCTCAAGAACATTTCAACATAATGCTTTGAAATTTGACGTACCTGTAGCTGAATCCTTCAATTAAAAAATGATTACCTAACCTTCCTTAAAGTTTTCGGTTTTTCAGTACAAGTAGTAAACTGTACGGCACACCTGGATAATAAGTTTTTACAATTTTTTGGAAAATTGGTGAAAAAATAGCATGATCCAATTAGTTGTGAAATCAGAAGGCGTTGAGAATGTGTACATAAAATTATTCCATCAATAAAGGCAAAATAGAAGTCGCCTCGCACTTCACACCCGTATAGAGGAATGAGGTCCCATTCACTTCACCCCGGAGACACCTGACTAAAACTAACACCGCTCATTATACAGGTCTTGTATTATAACTGTATAATAAATATATTGTACTATAGCGGATTAGACCAATCTGCAAATAGCGCACATGCAGCTATATCGCGTTGAAATATTCTTGAGTACGGCGTAAAACCGGTGTACTGGTGTATATTTGTAGTCGGCATGAACATTGAGCAACTCCTTTAAGCTCCACAATATCAGAAACTGTTCTTGTTTCATTGTCAGAGTTGTCTTGTACCAAGTCGTCGTTGGCTAAGTTGATTGTATCTTCTATGGCAACACATGTTAAAAACATGGTAGTTACAGTCAAACTTAGCTTACGATCGCTTTGTGCAAGAGGTCCCAGCCATTTAGCGGTTCTGTTTTCATGCGGTGTTTTGCGGTTTATATGTTCTGCGGAAAATGTCTGGCTGCCTCACTGTGCTCAGCCTCACAGGAGTGGCAGAACAATGAGCACGGTGTGAAAACCTGCAAAAGCAGTATAAATAATAAATAACACGCCGGGTACCAGACAGAAGACGCACGAATTTTCCACGACTTAACGGCTAGAAATTGGGGGTTCTCTCAGGTGAGAATGTCGTTCCGAGAGAATACGTATCCAGCCCTCTCGAAACATAGTGTTCACTCCAATGCCCACTCCAGTGTTCAAACCCGTTGTCACGTGTTAAATGTTAGCTGTGTTTTATTGCTATCTCACAAATAAGAATCGTCTTCAGTCTTCACTAATTCGCAAAAGAATATGGCGCATCAAAATGTTCAACATCCTGACATGCGCATGCCTGTTGCTCAGTTTCTGCATATGGGGATACCCGTCAAGGCTTCAAGACACAAAAATGGCTATCTTAACTGAGTAACTGAGAACGAATCCTACAAAAATCAGCCAAGTGCATATAGTTTTGGAACAAACTCATTTGGTGTTTGCGGAGAGTCACAAATGATGTATGTACATGTGATGTGTGGTCAAGAGATGAATCTCGTACTTTGTTTTCATCTGTTAGAGCATGCAATACAAGGGCCGTGGGACATCGCCACCCTGGGTGTCTGAAGGCCTAGATCAGACACAACAACGAATCGTAGATATTTCGGACAAGGGGTGGAGACAGATTTAGATATTTGGGACAAAAGATGGCGACAGACTTAGACATTTCGGACAAGGGGTGGGGACATACTGAGATATTTCGGACAAAGGGTGGGACAGACTTAGATATTTCGGACAAGGAGTGGGTTTAAACCGCCACAGCTTTGTCTTGCTGGCGAGTTTGGTAACATTATGAATCAATTTTAATGTGGAATTATTACGAGGGGACACGCCATATTATAGAAACGAGAAACACGATGGAACCGGTGCATTGTCGGTTTATAGACGCCCCCCACCCCCCATTCCCTACACGCCTAACCCTGATTAGTTAGAAATCCAAACAAAAAAATAAACAAATTTTTTTTCTAGATATTGTCCCTCAGCACTCTGATCACTCTTATACACCTATCACATTCTAAGTGAGTCTAGAGTCTGCAACCCGCACATAGTTGTGGGTTTCCCCTGGGGCTCTACCTGGTTTCCTTTTACCATAATTCTAGCCACCAGCGTATAAGTGAAACACCAACCTTTCAAATAAATATAAAAATCTGTATACATTAAGATTTTTTTAATGTATGTGCTTATCCCATTTCTATGATATATGACTATAAGTTGACATTACTTTTAAGAATAAAGTAATTCTTATCAGAAGCAAGTTGCTAAAGAGATTTTCGAATTTTGCTAACAGCATGCCACAACTTAACTCGAGCATGACACCGACTCATGAGGTTCTTGTCCCACGGCACTTCTCGTGAGTCTTGGCGGAGCTACTGCTGATGTGGAGAAAACACGCTTGTTAGAGATTGGTAACAGATTTACGTGAAGCAAGAAAGCGACAGTATTTGCCAAACATTTAAGTACATAGAATGAGTAATGGTTAAAGTCCCTAAAGCCACATCAATATAACATTATACCGGAGTTGTCCAACTGATTAGTCCGGCGTGGGCAGAAATGTACCAAGCTATAGCCTGGAAACACATAGATCACCAGACCTTGCGACTAAGTACTATCAACTAGTCCGGGAAGTGACATTTGAAAGTATCTTGAAATACATTAATCAGAATGTATTTTTGTCCCTCTATTACACAGCAAACGTTTGAGAAATGGCTGATGCATGGTGGGAAAAATGTTTCAAACGCTGTTGTGTTGAACTTTAAAATATTTACAACAACGCAAAGTTTTGTCAAAGGAACACAATGTCTTTGATAGAAACTGTTTCAGAGCTGCTTGGAAATATAAAAAAACGTAGTCAATAGGTTTTCAACTGCACAGCAACACTGATTAGCGAAATAGTAGTTTCGGTTTTAACCTGTGGCCAGTTCTTGTAGGATTTCCCATGATTAAGATTCATTCAAGAGGTTGACATATTTTCCCACCAGGTGGCTCGAACTTCTACGGATGACGTAACATGTGTGATGTGCCGTGGAAACTAGCTATGGGGAAGTTGCATATTTCTAGGTTATGGACTTCTGGTATAACTTGCCCAAGGCCGGTGGTTTTACGCGGGAACACCCGTTTCTGCCACTCATAAAATTATCGTCATCGTATAAGTGAGAAGTGAGTAGATACTTTTATCACTCAAGTTTAGCCACATATGATTATTTAGCGTACTTCAAAATGCAGTATTATTTAGTATACTTCAAAATGCAGCATTATTTAGCACACTGCATTTTGTTTTGACAACTGCCAGTTCACGGTATCTCTGTCCTGGATCATTCGTATGCAAAACTGATATATTTCATAGATTATTCAAAGAGACTCATGCAGACAATACTTTTACAATCTAAAAAAAAATACAGAATAGAAGCACGATGACAAAGAAATGACTTGTGTCAATATATTGTTGAAAAGCTGATTATGTTTCAAAACGTACATGCAGAATACGAGAATAGTTTATTCATTCGATGGTGCCGCGCACAGCATGTCTATACCCTAATGCAGCATTCACAGCCAGGTGTTGCGAGTAATATATTCACACTTCGGTACTGCGCACGGTATATTTACATTCTAGTACTGGGGGCAGCATATTCACATTCTATTCACATATGCAGTATTTACCGCCCGGTGTTACGAGGAGCATATTCACACTTCGGTGCTGAGCGCAGTATATTCACAATCTGACACAGCACCCAATACACTCAACTCTCTAGTGCTGCACAAAGTATTCACACTCCACTAAACTCGAAGTCGGGAGGCCTGAGATGAAACACGGGTCACACCAAAGACTTGCTTGTCGTTCAGCACTTTGGGGTTAGAGCAAGGAAAACGGGCCTTGGCTCGATGTTAGTATAATGTGACTTGGTGGGGTGTCATGTCTGGTGTCTTCGACATGATGGTGGTGTTCGAGGTCTACGTGGTCGAGGGGGTTAGAAGGCCAACGCAGTGCCTACAGTTTTCGGTTCTAACGCTATTTCTGCTTCAGGAGAATCTATGAATGCGACGCGTACGATTACAGAGACATCATGAGACGCAGGACTGTGTAATGATTCTTATCGAAGATCAGAGAAAATTTAATAGGACATGGAACACCAAAAAGGCCATTGGAGTTAACAATTTTCATTCTTGAGCACGGCACACTAAGTGGTCAGTCATTAACATCAGAGAAAATTTAATAGGACATGGAACACCAAAAAGGACATTGGAGTTAACAATTTTCATTCTTGAGCACGGCACACTAAGTGGTCAGTCATTAACATTTTAGCTATTTGTTTTTTCATTTTATTTATTTATTGCTTTGCACCATACTCGAGAACATTCTGTTCTTCACACAAGATTGTGTGTGTGCCTGTGTGAGTTCGTCAGTAAGTTACAAGAGGTCGGTGGTTTACTGCGGTCACTCATGTTTCCTCCAGCTATGAAACTGACCGCTATCGTAATCAGATTGTTGATGAACACTATACCTGATAAATGAGTGAGTTATATGGTTTCTAATGAGCTACAAGGTACTTGGAAACTTATTCCTCTTAACAAATAAAGCTGTATTTGTCATGATTGCAAGGAAAATGTTTGATGTTTGGAGTCCACTCTCTATTCCATGATGAAAACTATTGAACCATTCAGGTAAATGTAGATTTAAATGCATTTCCAATTATTTTGCTCAAGTTCTATACGAATCTCCTTCATTCATTCTAATATTTCAGTGCAGAAAATGCAATCATTATTATCAATATCTATGCATGCCAGAAAAAACATAGTCTCTTCAGGTGCCTGTTCTATATAGCCGTCGAAACGCTGCCAAACGCGCATTTACCGTGGCGACGCATCTCTTTACTGGATGTTGTCATGAAAATTGCGCCAGGCGGTGTTTAAGACAGCTGCGTAGAACAGACCCCAGAGTACGCCCAGGTTTTAATCTCATACATGAGCCTAGGGTGAGACAGACGTCATATCATCGAGAACGTTTTAAACGCTTATGCTGAAGAGTGATCTCAGATAATTCGTACTTTCAGTAAGTCTGCTATTAAGCGAAACAGATAGAAAGTATATTTCCAAAACTTAATAAAATCTATACCATTGAAAATCCAAACAGACGCCAGATTCGAATCCACGACATGCATCGGGTGTGTTCAACCCTTCTGAAATAAGCAAGGCATTGCTAGGGGAGATAACCACAAGCCTTTGCATGATTGAGGTTGAGTACATTGGGCTTTCTCCCTTAATGAGAACTCTTTCGTGCACGCTGTACGTCTGACTTGGTTGGAAAAGTATAGTACCGTAGGCGGTGTCAACTTGGGATCTCTTCATTTTTTCGTTTGTCATTTTGTGGAAGCAATGGCCCCTAGTGCAGAAATGCTGGTGAGTGATATGCATGTCAGGTGTCTTGTTTTATAATTTTAACATACATTTGTTTGTAGCTTATTGTCAGAGGAGAGCTTATGCCGGTACCGTACACTCACCGTACAGAGTTTTTCAACTTCCCACGCCCGGCATGTGTGCAGATGTGATTGTGAAAAGGGTTTGGTGAATGATTAGTCTGTAACCAGATAAGTGTTTTACAGCTGTAATCCGAATTAAAGCCTGAGACTGAAGAAAGGTCTTAAGTAGGTATACCTTCAGCAGCACTGTAGGGTTGGCTCACTTGGCGCTCAGTACTGGTTTGCCAGGTGTCCGCATAATGTGACTGGGTGAGATGTCATGTCTGGTGTCTTCGGCATAATACTTCAGTGGTAGCAGCACTTTGACACATGGTCTCGCCCTGCCACTAGAAGACACAGTGTATATAGTATAATACACACATCGAATGACTTTTCATCCTCATACGACTGAAAAATGATGACCAAATTCCTTAATACATACATACCTACATATGACGTGCAGTGAGGGTAATTTTAATGGGTTGGTTGTTGTGCTGTGTAAAATAGTAACAAAGATAGTGAAATACAGATGTGCACAATTTCTGACAAATGTCACATCAGCATATCGTTAACAGATAAAAAGAACCATAGTTAACTTACTTACATGAATATATAGACTCCCACAATCTATGAACTATGAAACAAGACCTATGGGAATCAAATAAAATCACAAAAACATGCGCATTTTTCAAGTCCGTTGTTGAGAATTCAACTGCCAGGTTTATCTGCCTGTCTTGGACATAGATTATGTGGTCAACGTGATAACAAGACAAGGGATTAAACCCGAGTCGAGTCACACCAAAGACTTTAAAAAATACTACTTGTTGCTGCCTTGCATGGCACTGAGCAGTGAGAGATTAGAACAAGGAAACAGGACTGGTTGGCCCAGTGGCCATATAATGTGACTGGGCGGGGTGTCATGTGTCATGTCTTTGGCAGTGATGCCTGCAATTTAGTGGCATGGACTCGCCCTGCCACAAGAAGACATGAGTACATGTACACACACCTAATGACTCGTTGTCATCATATTACTGATAAAAAAAAGTATGACGTTAAACCCAGCCAACATACATACATAGAGCATGACATCAAAAACAAATTATCAGCAAAGGAAGGCAACACCTTCGGCTTTTCCTCTGGTCCTGTATATTATGACTGTGTTTTATAGTTTTGAGTTCAGTGAGTTGACAGAACTTATTTGTTAGGATAGTGAGTAATTTAGATAACTTCAAATTTCATCCAACAAAGTTACTCATTTTGCATGTTTCTTGAAAGTTATAATTGATCAGTGAAGAAAGGACTTGCATGCATATGTAGGTGCTCTCATGATTGTTTGGAAGATAGATGATACTATTGGAAAAATGTATGTAAAGTTCTGTCAACAATAGTGATATATTATAATGTGACATTTATTTCTTTAAAAAATGAACATTTAGGTTATTGACAGTATTATGGTATTGTTATGCAGTGCATCCATTTCCTGAACCATAAATGGTTTACAGCTTTGTATTTTGGCTTACTGCTATGTATGTATGTACATGAATGATTTGTATATAATATTAAAAGGTCACCCAACATACAATGTACCTGATTGTTAGGCTACAATGTATACTAATGTATTGTAATGTATACAAGTTAGAGACCCTGACACATCATCACAGGTTTTTTCAAACTGTATCTAAGGGCTGTCTGACCCTGCGTATAGGTGGTCATAGATTGACCTTCCAACTTAGAGAGCAGTTTGTATTTTGGTGACTCAGAACATCAGGCTGCAATTGTAAGCATTCATGTGGCCACTGGTTTTAGTCAATCTACGTGGGCTTGTGATCGCTGGAGTTGAACATGTGTGTTTCTGTGACTGGTAGCGTCCAGTTGTTGTGTGCTTATGTGTACTTCAATATATGGTTTGGTAATTTGGTCTCTGTTCTGCATCACCTGTAACACATCACATCACAGTCACTTTGCTATGTCAGTGCTATGTCACAGGTACAGAGAGTCAGTAACAGTCGAACTACATGTACCCATATCAAAAGCTTTGTCAAGAACTTTAGGCCTGTACTCAGATGCTTTTGATTGCATGTGGGCTTACATCCTCTCTCCTGAGACAGAGGACTGTACATGTAGCTGTAGGTCTAGACAACCGCTGGTAGAGTAGTACGGTCTGACGTGGAGAGAGAAAGCTTACATCCAGCTTTACTCTATGTTCTCACAGTATACTTGTAGCTCTAGTAAGGAAGAGGGTGTGGCCTGTCCACAACGAAATAACAGTATATGTTCTAGCATGTATTTCAGCTTGTTTAGAGGAATAACACTTGATCTTTTGTTTTCCTGTTACTGCACGCATGTTATTTTATCCCCACATTGGAACTCATTATTTTAATATTTACCAGAATTTGTCACTGAAGCTGAGATTATCATAAAATTTAGCCAATATCATGATAATTAAAAATGAAAATTGTTACATGTGTGGGGCTCACAAGAATTTTCTAAAACATTTTGACAAGAACAAGGAATCAAGAATGATTGGCCTTACATGAAAGAGAACCCCTGTCCAGGTACACACAGGACAACAGCTTCTACTTGTATATTTCCATAAAGATGTACCTCTATTTTCTGTATGCTGCCTTGTTATGGCCTTGACAGTCCCTGTTACTCCAGAAGCCAGCCCTTTATGAAAAATAAACATTAACCCACGATTTCCCAAAACATTTTTGTAGGCCCTCTATTAGGTGGAGTGTCTGCCAGGTTTCCTGGCACCACAGTCGTGTCCGCTGTTGCATTAGTGAAATATGTTGAGTATGGCCTAAACATGAAGGCACAAATATATAAATACATGTTGGGTGGAGTGTATTACAGTACGGATGTTTTGTCCCTCTTTCTCTGTCCAGGTTCTATCTCCATTTGTTTTGCAGTTGGTTTTTGTACATAGATGTGTAGAGATGACAAAGTGTCGCCAATGTATGTGCAATAAAAATGGGGATATATTTGTGTCTGCTTATGTTGGGTTCTCTTGAACTCAGTCCTGTTGTCACACAGCTTCAGTTTCCTACCACTGAGACAGTGCCCTAGATTTATTGACTTATCAAGGTAACATGTACAGTAAGACTTGTGAGTCATAAATCCAGTAGGTCATTGCATTCTTTTCTTCAGTATTTAAAGGATTTGGAACCATCCAGTCTTTTGTGATCCAGGTGTGCATGTATTTTAACATTCTGGGGATTGAACTTCAGACTAGGTTACTTTGCAAACAGCCTATTCTCATATCTGGATGTCCTTGTAGATGTATAGTAGCTGATGTTTTTGACCATTTCTAGTCTAATTACATTTGATTTCCAGAGTGAACCCTATACATCTACAGGAGAGACAGTGCTTGTGTGTTGATATCACGTATAAATGAACTGTGCGGAAAGATTTTCTTGTTTTGAGAACCCCTGCACTTATATATATTTGTACGCTATAATTTGGTGTTGTAAACAACACCAACGTAAATTACCATTTAGAATGTCTAGTCCCAAGGCTTACGTGACCAGGCTGGGCGTCCTAATGGACTTGTGATTGTGATTGTATTAACACAGATTTTGTAGCAGTAAGGCCTGCTGATAGTACATACACTGTTTGTGTAGGCATGGACTGGTATGTAGATTGCCGAGTTCATGATTGGCTCTGATTGTCTCTACGCAGACCACACAGTGGACTGTCATTACCTATGTCTGTAGTATATGCTCTGCTGGACAACCTGTCCATTCTGCGTTACCAGTAACAGCAAAAAAAATGGGTTTTGGTTTTTATAGATCAAGTTTTACTGGAAAAATGATGATGTGGGAATATTTTTTGATCTGTTTCAAGCACTACATAAAAAATTTTTGTTAAAGGATTAAAAACAATTGTTGATGTTTAAAAAGAAAGTTTTGATTTACCGTCAGCTGTTTGTGAACGTCCAGAGAAAGCATTTTGACTTCTTGAATAATGAAAACTGAGTATTTTAAAAATTTTTGATGTACATGTACATTTTAAACTTTCTTTTTACAATAAGGTTGGTACATGTATTATTTTGACAGCTTGAAGCTTTGATGTACATGTAGTTGTAGGAATGTTGCTATAATGAACAACCGACACAAACAAAGTTGCCATGGGTAATGGCTACAGTGCTTTATTAAGTTATTCATATATGTTATATGTAGCGCTCGCACTGCAGTTCTGACGGTTTGTGTGCCTATAGACCGCAGGCTAGACTGTTAGACATGTGCCAGTTTGTGGTGCAAAACTCCCATGATTAGTGGTTTAATTTATGGTGGAATGTTTGTGTGGGCCTGGTCTGAATACTAAAGCATGTTGGTGTGTGTGGTGGGAGGGTGGGGGGAGGGGGCATTGGGCGCATGGTCTGAGTGGGAAAGTAGTGGGTTCAGAATGATGGATGGGCGTGTCAGTGAATAGTGCTTATATCTCCAGTCTTGGGTTTTAATGTCTTTCTGTGTGTGTGGGGGGGGGGTCTTTTTAAGCTGACTACATTTATTCACTTAAGACAATATAAAATGTAAAAAATAAATAACCTTTTCCAAGAAGATTTAAAAAAAAAAATAAAATAAAGCAGCGATAACCTTATACATGGCCTCGTATATGTCTATAATACAACACGAGATGCCTAGTCTTTGTGGGAACTAGGACATGCTGTATCTAAGTCACTGCAATATATGTCCTTGACCTCTAGCCTCATACAATACTGGGCTCATATTTCATCCTGCATTTAGTGTTCAAATTATTATATACATCAGCAAAACAGTTCTGTCAGAAAACCAGGAAATCAGATGTAGGTAATGGCAGAACAACTGCCCAGTGGGCAGTCATGATTATTTCAATTTTACTTGTGTGGTGAAATATTGGAGGAAATCCTGATATATCATCCCTTTTTATAAAAATGAAGATGGATATTAATTGGTACACATATTACATAATTTATGAGAGTTGCTAGCCATCACCTGAATTGTATGGATACCAGTACTGACAGTGATAATATATGATACGTCTACAGAGTTGTATGGATACCGGTACTGACAATAATAATATGTGATACATCTACAGAGTTGTATGGATACCAGTACTGACAATAATAATGTATGATACATCTACAGAGTTGTATGGATACCGGTACTGACAATAATAATCTGTGATACGTCTACAGAGTTGTAATAATATGTGATACATCTACAGAGTTGTATGGATACCGGTACTGACAATAATAATATGTGATACGTCTACAGAGTTGTACGGATACCAGTACTGACAATCATAATATGTGATACATCTACAGAGTTGTATGGATACCAGTACTGACAATAATAATCTGTGATACGTCTACAGAGTTGTAATAATATGTGATACATCTACAGAGTTGTATGGATACCAGTACTGACAATAATAATATGTGATACCTCTACAGAGTTGTATGGATACCGGTACTGACAATAATAATATGTGATACGTCTACAGAGTTGTACGGATACCGGTACTGACAATAATAATATATGATACGTCTACAGAGTTGTATGGATACCGGTACTGACAATAATAATCTGTGATACGTCTACAGAGTTGTAATAATATGTGATACATCTACAGAGTTGTATGGATACCAGTACTGACAATAATAATATGTGATACCTCTACAGAGTTGTATGGATACCGGTACTGACAATAATAATATGTGATACGTCTACAGAGTTGTACGGATACCGGTACTGACAATAATAATCTGTGATATGTCTACAGAGTTGTAATAATATGTGATACATCTACAGAGTTGTATGGATACCAGTACTGACAATAATAATATGTGATACATCTACAGAGTTGTATGGATACCAGTACTGACAATAATAATATGTGATACATCTACAGAGTTGTATGGATACCAGTACTGACAATAATAATATGTGATACGTCTACAGAGTTGTACGGATACCGGTACTGACAATAATAATCTGTGATACGTCTACAGAGTTGTAATAATATGTGATACGTCTACAGAGTTGTATGGATACCAGTACTGACAATAATAATATGTGATACATCTACAGAGTTGTATGGATACCAATACTAACAATAATAATATGTGATACGTCTACAGATTTGTATGGATACCAGTACTGACAATAATAATCTGTGATACATCTACAGAGTTGTATGGATACCGGTACTGACAATAATAATATGTGATACATCTACAGAGTTGTATGGATACTGGTACTGACAGTAATAATATGTGATACATCTACTGAGTTGTATGGATACCAGTACTGACAATAATAATATGTGATACATCTACAGAGTTGTATGGATACCAGTACTGACAATAATAATATATGATACATCTACAGAGTTGTGTGGATACCAGTACTGACAATAATAATATGTGATACATCTACAGAGTTGTATGGATACCAGTACTGACAATAATAATATGTGATACATCTACAGAGTTGTATGGATACCAGTACTGACAATAATAATATGTGATACATCTACAGAGTTGTATGGATACCAGTACTGACAATCATAATATGTGATACATCTACAGAGAACTGTAAAACCTGAATGGAGCGGCTTCTAGACTGATAGGACACCTTCATACTACATATTGGATAGGGCTCTTTCATACCACATGTTGATTCACCTGTCATTGCATTTTCAATTTCAATACACATACATAAATGCATATAGACACGTTGTTACCTGTATTTCAATAAGTTCGCAGGTGCAGGCTGTGGTCTAGCGATTAAAAGTGCTTGTCTTTCAGTTGGTAGGACGTATAAGATACTGGTTCAAACCCAGCCATGGACAGAGAATTTGTAGCTCTGCCCACTCTCACTGCTTGTGGGCTGTGAGTGTCAGTCAACGACACTCGGACTAAAATTTGTTGAATACTGCTTGTCTTCCACCAATGTGCTGCGTATATCTGCATTTGACACGGAAGGTTTGTCAGTAAGTTTGCCAAAGGTCAGTGGTTTTCGCTGAGCACATTTTTCTCCATCTGTGAAACTTCACTGCTGTTATATAGGTTAAAAATTGTTGAATATGGCACTGTAACAATGAGCAGATCAATGAAGCTGGGCATACATGTAGATCAACTTGCGATTATAAGCAACATCAGTGTTGAGCGAGGTGTAATGCCGTTTGTGTATCACAAAATACATGAAGGTTGGCAAGCTCACTTAGATTGACTAAAGCCAGTGCCCGATTGGATGCTCCTAGCTGTCTCCAGTTGCCAAAACCCCTGTTGCTCCTACTTACAATTAAGGTCAATCTTCTCCCAGTTTTAGTTCCTAACACTGGGTTTTATAAAACGTTATATTATTTGTCATTTGAGTGTCATCAAACATGCTGTGTTACAAATGTATGTGTTTATACGGTCAGTGTGTTTATGCACTGGTGTGAATATGTACATGCGACAAGCCAATCATTGTCCTTCATGTCAATGTTTTCCATGCACTTCTCACTTATCAATACATGTAATGCATGTAACCCCCAAACCCCCTGAGGAGAGTAAGTGGTCAGAAATACTTGTGGCTGTTTGCACCATTTAAAACCTCTTGTATTCAATCCCCTGGCTTTATTTATGGTTTCAGAGCCAAACCAGTATGTATTGGTAATTTAGTATGCAGATGTATACATGTATAAATTTATAACAACAAAAATCTGCTGTTTATAAATTAAAATAGATCAATCTTGTTTATTATGACACATGTGCTATTGATGATGGCCAGTGGTTTGAACAGTTTGCATCCTCTATTCACGTGTCATTGACCTGCCAGGTTACTCAGGGTTGAGCGAACTCTAGGATGAAAGCAGCTACCTCATTAGCATATCGACATCTGTTGTCTGGGTTTGGATACCTGTGCCAGGTAAGCTGGGCAGGTGACAGTTGTACAGGTAATGTGTAAGAATAAAGTCAGCTCTGCAGCTTTGTGGCGTTGCTCAGAAAACAAAATAATACCAAGATGACGGACGCAGATTCCAAAAGCTCGGTAAGATTACTTGCAAATTTGTACTTTTCACACCTGACAAATACGGTAAAGATCATTGACCTCTATGTAAGTGTAGTGTTTGACAGAAAAGTGTACAAAATACATGTAGGTGCATTTGTAAACAGTACTGATGTAGATGGTTGGCATTGTATCAGTGCCTCAAAGGATTGAAAATGATGCTTGACATGTTAAGTGATGCTGTCTTGGAATAATGCTGGTGAGCATGAATGTTTTTTGATGATGAGCAGTGGTAAGGTACTGAGAATCCAGTGTTCTTTTCCCTCTTGTTTTGAGCAACATTTAGTTTTACAGGTGCTTTTTGAAACACTAGTTCAGGGTTCAGAAGCTTTGTAGCCCATGTGCAAAAAAGGCACACCCACTAATATTTTTCTAATACGACTCCCTTTAGTTATGGCATATCCAGTATGCAGCCTGTAGACAAAGGTTCTTTGCCTTAGCAATGTTACATGTACATGACAATTTGTTTGGTTTCAGACTGTGCCCATCTTAGTGGGGGTGGGCGTGGTCACAGTCACAGCAATCTTAGCCAAGGTCTTCTTGTTCGGGGGCAAGAAGTCCAAGAAGTCTCCAGTCACCCTAGAAGACTCCACCATCAAGTACCCATTGAAGCTTGTGGACAAAGAAGTGAGTGGCTTATCTCCCCTTGTGCCATGCCTGTCATTGTTTAGCAAAGGAAAGCCAATAGTCTCCGGGTTTGTGAAGATTGGAGAATACAAACACCTTAACTACAATCATATTCTGGCATGGAGGTACATGTATTACATTCATGGGCTGTACAGCAGTTTTTATTTTGTTCATACTCATTGAACTGAAAAATAGTTACAATCAATCCTTAATTGTTCAAATCATGTCATTAACTGTATGCATGTTGGATGTCAACATAAAAAAAATATATATATAAAAAGTATAAAAACTCATGAGACGAATAAATCTAATAAGTATGATTGGCTGCAACCTTCTCAAGAGATCTGTCAGTTACCTGTCAAGGTATATGTATGACCAGTGGTTTTTACCGCCAATAAACCTCACTGCAGCATTGCAAGGGAAATTTTCTGGAGTAGAGCATGAATGCCAGTCAGGTGAGAAGAAGTCATTTAATCTGTTCCTATTGGTGTTTGACAGGAGGTGAGCCATGACACCCGGAAGTTCCGCTTCGCCCTGCCCTCCCCTGCCCACATTCTTGGTCTACCTGTGGGTAAGTGCAGAGCCTCATCATCCCTCAGCCCATCATCTCCATATATACTTGTATGCTACAAATCAGGTGGTAGCAAGTACTGAACATGTGCAACAAATATGGCTTTCAGTGATATTTCCTTTGTATTTTGTTACTCTTTTCACATGATAGTGTATTTGCTTATTGACATAAGATTGCATGCATTGTATAATAGCTTTATACAGGAGAACAAACATACCCTATTCTAAAGAAATTAACCCTGGGGATTTGTGACCAATATTGGAAATTAACCATGGGAATTTGTGACCAGTATTGGAAATTAACCATGGCAATTTGTGACCAGTATTGGAAATTAACCATGGAAATTTGTGACCAGTATTGGAAATTAACCATGGGAATTTGTGACCAGTATTGGAAATTAACCATGGCAATTTGTGACCAGTATTGGAAATTAACCATGGGAATTTGTGACCAGTATTGGAAATTAACCATGGAAATTTGTGACCAGTATTGGAAATTAACCATGGGAATTTGTGACCAGTATTGGAAATTAACCATGGCAATTTGTGACCAGTATTGGAAATTAACCATGGGAATTTGTGACCAGTATTGGAAATTAACCATGGGAATTTGTGACCAGTATTGGAAATTAACCATGGCAATTTGTGACCAGTATTGGAAATTAGACATTCTGATCTATAAAAATCTGACTAAATCGAGACAGCATGTACTCTTTTGGTGAGTGAAGAAAAGAGATGCAGGCATGGGAAGTTCCCGTCTTTTTATGGCTGAAAAGATCGTTTCTGAGATTGGCACAAATCCGAGAAGAAAATTTAGGGCGGGTGGACTCAGTTTGGTAAGAAGGGTCATCATTTAATAATTGATTTGACTTACATGTATTTTCTTGTGTCGGGTGTCCACTTCAGCCGGTTTGTGTCCAAAATCCTGTAGTACCATAAACCAGTAATGTTGTTGTCGTAATTGGAGGCACCTTGTTCACAAAAGACCGATGCCATACTTTGCAACGCACAACTGTGTGCTCTTTCCACGTGTATACAAGACTATGAGCAAGAGTATTTCGGTTTTCAGTAGTCGTAAAATCAGAAACAGTCAATTTGAGGCAGGAAGCATCGTGTTTCAGGTACAGTAGTGGTTAATTCTGTGCCAAACAGTGGCTGCTATGTTTGGATTTTGTTTTTGTCAAATCAGATAAAGTCAGATAATGTGAAAAGTTCGTTTCTCTAACTACGGAGTGCTGGTGGTGTGAAATCATAGCATTATACTATCATGCTGCCAGACAATGTCCCCATGCTGGAAAAGTTTTGTAAAGTTGTTCCCCTTTAGCGGGTTAACTTGTCTGGATTTATTAGACGGGACAGTAGTATCATACATGTAATGATGAGAGCGATCAAGGTTTCCATGTTCAGACCTTTTTTTACATCATACCAGCCATAAGATCACTTGTCATGCACAGAAATATACAGTTTTCAACAACCCGATGGATTTGTTTGTTTGTACTGGAGTGCTCAATCTACTGTAGCTTGTTAACAATTAACATCAGTAATACTATAGATTATTGTGGAGAATTTTAATAACAGCTTTGAAAAAGATGTTCCTGTGCAACTGTGTATCAGAAGCATCAGAATTGCCTGTATTCTCAGCTGGATTGACTTATCCTCATGGTCTTAGCCTATAGGTATGTGTGACAGGCTCAGGGTGGGGACACTGGTCATGTTATACTCTTTTATAGGCCTCAGCCTAATATTAGGTATGTGAATAAACTACTAACATATAGGTCATGTATCCTTAAGCCGGAGTAAGATATCATTTTGCGAGATTAAATAAATTCTTTAAAAGAAAACCAAAAAGAATCATGTGTACAGGAATTTTGAACACTGTATACACTCAGTTGAAAGTCTTGAGAACTTTGTAGTTTCCTAGTTGTTGTTCTCCTTAACAAAATTAAACATTACACCTGTAATACATTAGGGGTGTACACATTATTCTCTATTATAGCTACATGTGCTACATACCAGGAGACCCTTAACAGTTGATACCCCCCCTCCCTAACACAGACACTTCCACTGTAGACAGGGACACCGTGACACAGCTGTGCTGGCTGACTTAGCGATGTGCACAGGTACTAACGATCACAGGTGCCCAGTTGTTCTGCAGAAATGCTGTTCAGGATCAGGTAGTCTTACCAGTACTGTAAGTGTATTTACATATTCACACAAATCTACACCATGCATCCTCAGAATTCTACCAGACTTTAAAACAGTACATTTACATGTATGTAGGCATGCAGCATTTGAAGCTGCTATCATTATTAGCATCTTTAATATTTGAGTAGATTTGCATTTAAATTTAAGTTTTGCTATCCCAGACCTCCCAGGTTTTTGAATATGTAAAAAATTTAAATTTTAACAACTGTTTGGATAATTGGCAATTTTCAGTTGTCAAGACAACAGACATATACATGCAGAATTTCCTTTTAATAAAATGTTCTTTGTACATGTTTATAACATGTTTAGTTGTAAATCTGATCATGAACTGGACCATGTAACATTGGTATACATCAAACTGTCCCAAATATGCAGTTATTTAATAATGCTCTACTTCACTATCGGAGGGTCACAGGTGGTTGGTACTGTTTACTGTATAATGGGGGAAATGTGAAGTTATTAATATATGTACATGCAGCTTGATGTGTAGATGTTGACATGTCAACCATGGTGTGTGTATATATATATATATATATATATGTGGTGCACTCCAGCTGCACTGTATAGAAAGATGGATGCAGCTTTTTGTTATCCAGGTAGTATACATAAGCTACAAATAAGCTATCAAATCCCAACTGAGATGATTGATAATGGCATTTCTGTAGGCTGTTTTAATATCATTGGGATTCTGATATTAAATCCAAACACAGGTGTCCTCAAAATGTGAAAAAAAAAATACACAGTACTGAAAGACAATGATTTTATAGTGTTGGTTATCGTTCAAAAAGCGGCTATATCGACAGGGTTCTCTGGATGATGCCATGTTGATGTTTTGTGTGGTACATTGTGTAACGTAAGCGAAGAGAAACCTGGTTGAGAGGCTTTGTTTCCAGCAAGCTATGCCTGAATATTTACAATGCACACGCTCCCTCTCGGGCCATACGTGGGAAGGTCTGTCAGCAACCTGCGGATGGTTGCGGGTTTCCCCAGGCTGTGCCCGGTTTCCTCTCACATAATGCTGACCGCTGTCGTATAAGTGAAATATTCTTGAGTAGGGCATAAAACACCGATCAAATAAATAAATAAAATACAATGTACGCTAGTTGAATTAGTGCATGCCATGACCTTATAGAATGTATGATCATGAACGTAGTCATCAAAACAGTAATCAAGGTCAAAAATCAAGATCTGTGCCCAGTGTGAGATGGGTTTTTCAAGTCCTTACCGAATATGTTTTACCCATAACCTTGATAACAGTGGTATAGGTTAATGGTTGTTCACTAGAAAACACCTGGCTGACAACCAGATTGAGTGTGTGTGTGATCACTGTGTTTAGGTCAGCACATCTACCTGAGTGCCCGTATCAATGGGGAGCTGGTTGTGAGGCCATACACACCTGTGTCCAGTGATGATGACAAGGGATACATGGACCTGGTCATAAAGGTAATGTTTCATCTGCTACACTCCTCTCTCGGGTGAACACAATTGCTGCAATTTAGCTTTAAGATGTGTCAATATGAATGCCTTCTCAGAGGTATCAACTCTGAGACGCAATTTTAATGGGATTGCAATTTTACTACATGTAGTGCACTTAGAGAGGCCAAAATGTTTCAGCTGTAGCTTTAAGTCAGGAGGTTTATCAAGTAAATGTAACTGTGGAAGGTCAGTGGTTTCCTCCACCAAGAAACCTGACTGCCATCATATACATGGACATGAAAATTCTTGAGCACAGTATTAAACATGAACCAAATAAATACATAAATAACACACACATAGGTATGGTGTGCAGATTTCTTGATTGCCAAAGCTTCAGTGACAGTGTAAAATAAAACGAAAAATTATCATAGGTAATAACTTGTTAGGATTGGAATATTCCATATTCTCTAACAGATTTACATGTACTTATGATGTCATATAATGATATATGGTGATTTTTCTTTTTGCTCCATCATGTTGTTTGATCTACCTGATCTGCTATAATGGTGGCCACCGTCGTAGAAGTGAAATATTCTTGAGTACGTCGTAAAACAACCAATCAGATAAATAAATAAAATAAAATGTCATGGAGCCTTCATGACCATGTTGAAAGACAGCTTTCTGATATTTTCCAGTGTGCAGTGTGTCATCTCCATATTTCTCATCTACCACTGTTTTGTTGCAGGTGTACTTCAAAAATGTGCACCCCAAGTTCCCTGACGGGGGGAAGATGTCTCAACACCTGGAGTCCATGAGCATCGGGGATTACATCGATGTGCGGGGACCCAATGGGCTGCTTAAGTACTCTGGAAAAGGTAAGCTTTAAGCGGAGCTGTTGGCTGATTCTGCGGCCATCTGTGCACAGAGTATAACCTTCGGTTTATGTTCTTAACCTTGTACCACGCAAAACCCACTTTTTATAGAACTTCGTTGAAAGACAACAAAGAAAATAAATGGATGCAGGCAGTTCTGTTTGGGAAAGTAACCCATGTACTTCTCCATGAGGAATATTTGTTCTTTCTTTTTCTTAATACAGAGACCTTGTCAGTATTAATAACCATCAGATATTTTTTATATGCCTCTTATAAGGCTGGGTCATTAAATTATGGTAATAGTTTAAAGTACAGTTGAATACTGTCTCTGCACAAGTGCTTCACTTGCGGTATGTGTCACTTCAGGTGCATATCTATCTACCACTGCCCAAGAAGCCTATTGGAGGTGAACCCCAGTGGCAAAGTGAACAACTCCAGTGTATGGAGTACACTAGTACATGTGGATATTGGCAGAGTAGACGACTCCATTATAAAGGCAGAGTGAACAAATCCAGTATATTGAGGTTGCAAAATCTGGCTTCGTTCAGCCAACAAATATCTTGTCTGTTCAGCCACCAGATGTCATGTCTCTTTAGCCATTAGAGGACTGATATTCCATCTGTTTAACCAGCACAAGTCTTGTCCATTCAGCCACCAGAAGACTAAGTTCTCCTCTGTTTGACCAGCAAATGTCTTATCTGTTCAGCCAGCAGATGACTGATGTCTCACCTTTTCAGCCAACAGATGTTTCTGTGTTCAGCCATCAGATGACTGATGTCTTGTCTGTTCAGCCACCATATGTCTTGTCTGTTCTGCCACCATATGTCTTGTCTGTCCAGCCACCGTATGTCTTGTCTGTCCAGCCACCATATGTCTTGTCTGTCCAGCCACCATATGTCTTGTCTGTCCAGCTACCAGATGTCTTGTCTGTTCAGCCACCATATGTCTTGTCTGTCCAGCCACCATATGTCTTGACTGTTCAGCCAGCAGATTTGTTCACTGCTTTGTTCTTCGCTTCTGTTAAGGTACCTTCTCCATCCGACCAGACAAGAAGTCTCCTCCTCGTACTGTAACTGCTAAGAAGGTTGGAATGATTGCAGGTGGAACAGGTATGTTTTTCTACATTCTTCACTGTTATTCCATTCATAAACTTTGCTGTAGTTTGTAAGCTAACACATGTACCAACACATGTAAATATGATTTATTTCCTGACATAATATTTTGTCTTGTTATTAAAAGCTAGAGGTTTTCAGTTAAGTTGATGACCGTGGTCAGTGCATACCTTTCCCGAAATGAGATATTATGGAGATGAAATATACCTCTCTCATAATAAAATTGCTGTTTGGAGACATGTCTGCCTAAATCTATGGCCACTGAAGGACTTTGACATACATGTATATTGTGCACCTTAGACATGCTTTATAGCTGGATGTTAATTGTGGACGAGATCAGTATATCATGTAATTCAATGAGTAGGTGTTAACCATAAAATAACGATTTGACCTTTTAATTATTTTAAATCCTCATGTGTTGGGGAACACATTGGTGATTGTGCTGTTTTCATTCCGATGGTGAAATGCTGGAGAGATCAACTTCACTCACACATCTTCCATTAATTTAGTGTCCAGTCCTCATCAGTATGGTGAGTGTTTAATGTTTCAGGAATTACCCCGATGTTACAGTTGGTCAGACAGGTGTTCAAGGACCCCGCTGACAAGACGGAGCTCTTCCTGCTCTTTGCCAACCAGGTGAGATAATCAGTCTTCTTCGTGTTATCTTTAGCGCTATCAATTACATGTCAAATCTGAAAAAGGCTAGCTTCAGTATAAAAATCACTCTGATCAAAGGAGAAATCATGGCTAGTAGAGAAGTGTCAAAGCACTTTGATCCATTAATATTGTGATTATACAAAATTATCTGTTCAATCGCATTAACACTCAGAATGGTGGTCAGTCACATGGGTGTCTAAATTCCTGATTGCCCAAGTTTAAATGTGAACTACATGTAAACTTTGTTATACAGGTATACATCATTCCATCAGCTGATTTTTAGAAACCTATCAATCGTGATAAACAAAACTTTTTCTTTTAGTTTTTTGGTTTTGTTTTCCTTCCTTGTTCATTTGAAACCCTCATATTGGGAACCAAGAAAGGAAAAAAATCATATGCTAAATTCTGAATTACAAAAAAACAATCAAATTTCCAACTTTCAAGAATCCTTGGGTTTCAAGTGCAGTGGTTTATTTGTTGTTTTTTTTTTTTTTACAGACAGAGAATGACATCCTATTGCGACCAGAGCTGGAAGAAGTGAAAAATGCCCACCCATCCCGCTTCCATCTGTGGTACACCCTGGACCGTCCCTCAGATGGCAAGTCCACTTGTTCATATCTTACAGACATGCTTTCCTCCTTTATATGTGGTGTTAGATCGCAGTTCATCTCCAAACAATGTAATCTCCAGGAAAATACATGTTTTTTACTCCGTTTGGTGTAAAGATTTTGTGCATGCAAATTTGAATTTAACAACAGTTCACAAAGGCCTTGTGTGTGTTTTTCTAAGGGATCCAAAAGCTTATTCAAGTAAATGTACAGAAATTTATTAAAATACAGTTGTAGATGTCGGCCAGCTGTGGGTTTGTATCCTCTTTGCTAATTGTGGGATTTCTTGGTGTTTACAGGCTGGGAGTACAGTAAAGGCTTTGTGAGTGACACCATGATCAAGGAGCACCTCCCAGGCCCAGGAGATGACACCCTGATCGTCATGTGTGGACCACCACCCATGATCAAATTTGCCTGTCTGCCAAACCTGGACAAACTCGGCTACTCGGAAAGTCAGCGGTTTGCCTACTAAATTAGTTCAGAAATGTCCTATTCTAGATATTTTAGTGACTTTGCCGATGCTTCAATTGAGAGAGGATGCCTGACTACTTGCTGGTTAGACCTATACTTGGCTGTCTTCAGCAATCACCGAAGTCCGGGCAAATCACAGTAGTCAGAATAAGAAGAGCTTTTGTATTTTTTGTCCAGATATCATGGTCACTTTGCTCCTGTGACTATTTATTAAAAAAATTTAACTTTCACTTCTCAATTTAGTCTTTAGTCAGTTTATTTTTGCCATGCTTGTTACACCTTGAGAAAGAAAATACTAGACTATTTGATCATTGTGGTGTTTAGTTTTAGTTAAGAGCTTGGTCAGATATGCAAATACCTGTGTAAATACACTATCACTCTCAGGGTCAGTTATTTATATACGAATAATGCCTGTTTGCATTTTCCTTGCCAGCTAGATTACAGATTAAGTCTGGTGAGAACAATAAAGTCTTCAGGTTGTTGATGTGTTTTATAATTTCGTTAATCAGATGTCTGCCTGCTGAATGTTATTATTGTTATTGGAACAAGATAAGTTTAATGTGGATGTCGGACACAATTTCTGTTCAAGACTTCAAAAGTCAGTGTTTATTTTTGTTCAAATGTTGCTTTAATTGTTTAGAACTTCTATTGTATTTATAAATTTATACTAAAGCTGTATTTACTTTCTTTGTGTGTAGTCAAAGTCTCATAAGAAGACTGGGAAATAAAAGGTTATGATTACTTTAGATGTTTCGTTTGAGTCCTTCCTACATGTACATTTTAACATGGCTGACTGTTAAAGGGGAGTAGGACCCGGAGCTCATATTTGTGAAGTCAGATCAGAAAAGTATTAAAACTGTGGCTGGTACAATGTTCGGCAGTAAAGAGTCCGTGTAAAAATTTTAAACTTCATGAAACAAAGGATTTCTGTTGTAGCTGTGTTTGACTTTTTCAATTAAGTGTTAAGACGCTTGGTAAATATGGGTCTTGCCTCCTTGCTGCAGACACAAGGGGTTTGAGTTCAATTCTGGGCCTGGAATAAAGTTGTGAATTCCCTTACTTGTAGTTGTTCGTGAAAAATAAGCTATCGCCAGTGCTCCTGGGACGTCTGAGCAGTCTTAAGGTTATTATAGATCATTTGTATCCCAGAAATATGATCACCTGTAGGACTGTTTGTATGCTACCATGTAAGGTTGGTGGTTTACCAATGTCGGGCACTCCAGTTTCCTCCAGGGGTAAAATCTACAGCCATCATTTCAGGCAAAACTGAGTATGGTGGAACAACAACCAAATAAATAAATATATTAATGACTTAGAACTACGGTTGACCAAAAACCATTAATGGACCACTGAGGCCTGTTTCAGGATGTGAACAGATCGTTGTCGACTGAATGCCAGTTAAAGTCAAATCTCGAAGCCATTCCCTTCCCTGACTAAGTACAAATATATGTGAAGAAACACCAGTCTCACTAAGATTTTTTTTTTTTTTTTTTGAATTGGTGTTTTACGCCGTACTCAAGAATATTTCACTTATACGACAGCGGCCAGCATTATGGTGGGTGGAAACCGGGCACAGTCCGGGGGAAACCCACGACCATCCGCAGGTTGCTGGCAGACCTTCCCACTTACGGCCGGAGAGTCTCACTAAGAAGTCATCTCTATTACCAATACTTGCATGTCACCATGAATTAAACTTAATATATGTGATGGGGACAATGTATAGATGTCTGCCTTTTTGGTTGCACTTCGTTCATATTTTTCGATGTTAAGGTGGTTCAAAGATGGAATCTTGGCGGAGGAAAATGAGTGCCTGTCAACTGAACGCAAGGCCTAAATTGCATAGGCTCATTAGACTTTCAGTGGAACTTTGCGGATGGCAAAATTCTTGCAGACTATATTAATAGCCTTCGCATGTCAATCATCATCTTGACCACACTTATTACCTATTTTATTCTAGCTTTGTGTTAATACAATGGCCTCAAGCCTCATCCTATATAGCGTTATTCATAATCCAAGGGAAATCAATCTGTCGCTTGAAACATTTCAGATCAATATATGAGTTGTGTCCCTTAGATAAGCAATCGATTTTTACGGAAAACCACGAATTCAGCCGAAACGAAGTGTAAAACCCACGCCATATTAGCTGCAGCATTCACAGAGGAGCCGGTGTCCACAACGAAATAGACAATGGAAATCGTTTACGCTGTCGTTTTTGTGATCTTTGCTGCAACTGTGGGGACAGGTAATCTTAGTTTCACAGATCTGCCAATTTTTGTGCAAGTGTTTTGTAACCAACATTTTAATTTTACTGGACCGAAACAGCAATACCTGGATTTCCTTTCGCAATAGGCCTACAACTACAACTAGAACTGAGGCAGTGAATGATGGCATGTATAGACTCATCATAGACTACTGTTGAAAAAAACAAAAAAACAAAAGTAGTTCCGCATTGCTATCGAACTTTGAGACAAATCTCTGATTAGATGGATTTTATTTCATCAAAAGGTGTAAAACATAGGCCTACCGCCATTATCGGATATGAACCCAAAACGAATGAATTTCGGATTTTTCATTCCTGGCACCACCTGCCCAAAGTACAGGCATCGGTTACTGCTATATTCAGTCATATTTTACTATCAATCCAGCCTATGGCCCCTAGCTATAAGAACACTAGTACAGGTATTGATAAATTCAACATCGCCAAGCAGAAATACAATTACAAGGGCACTACTCTGATTGATTAGACAGGCCAATCTGAATCATATCTGATCTAGGCATGGGATCGTATAGGTTTTATTACTGTTGTATATAATAGTCCCAGGTAATACTGGGAAAGAGCATAAATGTATGATGTACTGGCACATACATGTTGTGAGCACATCTGAACAGTTAATTCAAGTTGACCACGCTATAGGCCTGGCTCTTGTAGAGTAGATAGGCCTACATATAAATACATTTAATAATTAGAAAAAGAACAATGTTCTAACGAGAGATAAACATGATCTAGACTGATTCTTACCAAATTATGGCATGGTTAGAGAGAATAACAGCCAGGTTTATGTCTTTGTTTGATACAGGCGTAAACATTCACCGTAATATTACACATCGCACTTGTAGTATTGTACGAACAATCACAATCAAACGCCAGTGAAAAATGAAAGACAATCGAAATCCAAGTCTTGGCAAATAATGAGACCAGCTAATTCGAATTGGTTCCACTCTGGTGCGGAAAAATGAAAGAGGAAAACAGTTGTAACTAACAGTACTTGAGTTGAGCTATCATGTAGAATATACTAATAGAAATTGGAGTAATTATGATTGACTAGCTATAACATCGACTCACAGCTAATGCAATCATATGGTGTTTGTTATTTCCACAAATGAATTTGAGTTTTTACTGTTGGATGAATACCCTCGTTTTTAACCAAAACAAGGAAAATTATATTCTTTGAAATTCTTCAGTTTTCCTTTTCACTAAGGTAACGCCACATGTACCACATTCTGCTTGGCGATGCTGAACATTGAAGAGAAACTTGATAAACCTTGAGTTCAATTAGGGCATGCCGTTCATCATGTCACTGTACATTTGCATGTACATATAGACAACACGTACAGGTAAATCTAACAGTAAGTGATGACAGTCATGGCGGTGAGTTGTCTAGGATCACACCCACAGCATTAGGTCAAGGTAATCTCTCATGTACAGAACATGGTAAGCCTTATACCTATAGGTTACTATCAGTGCTGGATAGGGTATTGTTTGTCCAGGGTCTTTGTGTTGATAACATTATGTGGAGGTGCAACAGCTGGCCCACGTTGTAAAGACTGTAATGTGGCTCAATTTGCAAGAATAATGGTGGAAAAAAAAATATTTACCAAGTATTGTGGACATGGGTGCTGGCTGGGCACTATGGTCATTGCCTGCATGTATGCTTGACATATTCATTGACAATGCCAGCCTGCTTATATCCCAGGATAGCTTGTTTTACATCACTGCCACCTCTGTTACGTTTAGACACAGTTGACTTTTTGATCGTGTGTGGTATGCATGGTCTTCTTTTCATGTGGGAGCCCATTTGCCCAGGTGCAGTCCTACGAACTACATGTAGGCCTATCAATAAAACTCATAGTTCTATCAAACTATGATTAAAACTCTAAGACAGTGAACTTCATGGGAAGGTTGCAATGACTGCCATCATGTTGTAGCTATCCAGTGCAGTTGTATATTGCAGTTAAAAGGAAATGCATACATACCAAACCTTAAGAAAGCATTTAATTTTTTTTTTTTTTTTTTTTTGTGGCACATATTCCTGTACTTCTTGCAGCACCTCATCACCTGGGAACTGGTTTACAAAGCAGTGGTAGTTACATTCATGTAGTTTCAAGGTTTCTATCCACCATTTGGTGGTGGTGGTGGCAGGGGCAGCGGTTTATTTTATAAAGCTAGTACAAGAAGTATAGTGTGTATGGTTGGAAAAATGGGCTTTGTTAGATAAAAGTAACAAAATTCTGATGAGTTATTTCACCATTGTTTGTTTCTTTCTTTCAGTGTATAGTAAAGATGTCTTGATGGATTGTTATGAGTGCAATGTGCACCTGTGCAGCCGTAACCAGAGCGGCGTGCCAGAAAAGCAGCAGCGAGTGCATGAAGAGTGTCAGAAGTACCATGAAATCCAGGCCATGACAAACTTGACTGCACGCAGCACAGCCATGGATGAGTTGAACAAGATGCACAACACGTGTGAACCAGTGCGCAGGAATAACTGTAAGGCTTGCATCAAGGTGGACACAACCGTCATCATGAGGGGCCATCATGGAACCTCGATGAGTAAGGATTCATTTATTGTACATACTTCATGTCACCTACGTGTACGTCCTTGTGTGGGTCAGTTGAGTGTGTTCTAATTTGTAATAATCCCCTGATGGCTGTCGTAGTAGCAAGTTAATTCTCACAGATTTGTAGGTCAAGATTTTCAGTTTTTCTTTTATAGTTTGACTGTCTTCTGATCATTCAGTATCCACTTGTTTTATACAATCTCAGTTTAACACAAGTGACATGTATCTCTGTGACATGCCCAAGGCATCACATGCTGGCCAAGTAGCTAAGCTTGTGGAGCTGGATGTTCACATTGCCATATTTGGATAAGTAGGGTTTAAATTTGGCTTTAATAATTAGTTTTACACAATGAAATTTCCTGAAAATCAAAAATTAGCAAGAGCTGATGTGACTAGACAGATTGTTTATTGAGAAAGGCTGCCAGAAGGTAACTAGGCCAAAGAAGCAGTATGCTCAAGTCAAGTTACTCTTGGCTGGCTGTCAGTTTATTTAATAGGTAAAGAGATTTGTCAGCAACCTGACAAAAGGAAAAGTTCTTAAGTATAATGTTAAAGCACAGATAAAAAATAGGACTTAACGATTCGTTCATCTAATTTATGTACAGTTCTGTGATTTACCACCTAGTATAGTTCTGAGTTTTTGCATATATACACTTCTGAGTTGTCTGCTCCCTGTTTAGTCTGACAATTCTGAATTTTACTACATTATAACATACACTTTTGAGTTTTTCCGCATACGCTTTTGAGTTTTTCCAAATACACTTTTGGGTTTTATCACATACAGTTCTCTGTTTTTGTCTGGCAGTTCTCAGTGTTACCACATACCTTCTGTGTTTTGCCACACACAGTTTTCTGTTTTGCCTCACACACTTCAAAGTACAGTTACAGTTAGCACATACAGTTCTTTGTTTTGTCTCAAAGTTTTTACCATATATACACTTGGTGGTGAGATTTACCACATGGAGTTCTTGTCTGACAGTCGTGAGTTTTACCATTATATAGTTCTGTGATTTACCATATATACAATTTTGTGTTTTACCCTATACAGTTCTATGTTTTACCATATATACAGTTCTGTGTTTTACCCTATACAGTTCTATGTTTTACCATGTATACAATTTTGTGTTTTACCCTATACTGTTCTATGTTTTACCATGTGTACAGTTCTGTGTTTTACCCTATACAGTTCTATGTTTTACCATATATACAGTTCTGTGTTTTACCCTATACAGTTCTATGTTTTACCATATGTATAGTTCTGTGCTTTATCATGTATACAGTTCTATGTTTTACCATGTACAGTTCTGTATTTTACCATGTACGGTTCTGTGTTTTACCATATCTGTGTTTTGTCAGGACCCTCTTATTATCTCTGTGGTAACTGTATGTTCCTTTCGGGTGTTGTAGCTTCCAGAGTGATTTCTAAAGTCTGTGCCCAAGAGAAACCAGAAATCGATGATGACAGCTGTAAAGAGAGAGGACCAAAGTATGCCAAGAGTATTCTTTGTGTATGTTATGGAGACAATTGTAACACTGCATCTGCTCTCACCTTTAATTTTGTTACTGTTATATTTCTTCTTATAGCTAAACTACTGTCATTTTAAATTGTCAGGGACAGATAACTCTGTAGAGTAAAATGTCACAAAAATAAATAGATAGTCTCACACTGCATTTACGAGTGAAATTAGTGATGCGTTTTCTAGGCTACTGGTCACATGAACACAGAGACCCACATTCAGCAGAAATTTTACAATCAGTGGACTACTCAGTGGACAATGACTGGTCAGATGGTCAAATACAGGTCATGTTTAGATTTTCATTGTTTAAATCTGAAGGCAGTTTTGAAGAAAAATTAATATTTTTAGAGGATGACAGTGACTAAGCTTGGTATATAATTCCAGTTTTATGAGAAATGTGCACAGAAATGTTTCTCACTTGAATCATAAAGTTAAGCTAAATGTAATTTATAACATAAGCCATCCCTACCAGAGGTCTGTTTTGTGCAATGTATTTTTTTGATATCCCTTTTTTTAATGTCTTATTCATGTTGAGATTTCTACACTCATAGACCGGTAACTTTAACAGTGCATTTATTTTCTTTCGGACAATTTACAGTGTTTCTGAGAAACATCATGATATGTTGTAGAAAGCAGTGAGTACTGCACATTTGCTCATGACTGATTTTATTTTACTTTGAAATCCACTTTTATGTTAATTCTTATTTGATATACATGTATGTTATGTTTTATCTACCTTCCCATTTGGCATGAGGTTGCAATAGCCTCAGCTTTTTACAGCCATTTTTTTCTTTTGCACGCTCTTTATTTGTACATTGTTATGTCCTTTGATGCAGTGTTTGTTTTACATTTTCTGTATTGTTTGAAAAGTATTTCTCTCAGAATCATGTGATCTGATGTTCATAGCTATCCAGTTTGAATTTGTATTTAGATCATAATTTATCTATTATGAACCCCAAATAATGGATTCTATTTGACTGGTCAAAAAACAACTTGCAGTTGTATTTATTTTTACCTTGTACCACAATGTATAAATTGTACACCGTCATTTTTTACAATGACCTCAGAATTTGTAAGGGTTTTGGACGACATTCCTCAGATTGTTTGCGCTCTGTGTTTTCAATTGACGTCACAATATACATGTATTTATAAATAATTCAGTGAGCTAGGAGAAGTAAAGATTATTTTACAGTGATATTAGTAGCATCATTCCACCACGTGTTAAGGAAGTAAAGGAACCAGGAAGACCCTTTCACAGTGACCTTTGACTTCTGTCAAAATTTAGCACTCCAGTACAGTAGAAAGTTTATGGGCCAGGCTGATCCAGTTGTGAGTTGAAATATATTTTGTGTTCCCAATGTCAACACCTAGGATCCAAAATAAATGTTTCCATCAAATTTCAGATTTTGATACAAGTCACAACTTGTTTTATGGAATTACCTGTCCTGTACAGATAGGCAGGTTTTTATGGTAAACCTGTAACATTGACCAACCCAGTGTAGCCACAGGCATCTTAACCACCAGGGGCACCGTAGTATTTCTGTCAGCCCACTGTTTGTTCGGCGATAAATCTCAATACAGACTGGCTTTTAATCCAGTAGCTTATGAAGTCCATGATTAATTGTTGTGAAGATAATATTAGGTGTAGTCTGTTGTGACAAGTGGTTCTATTTGTCTATGCAAACAGAATGGAAGCTGGTGGGCCAAGTCCATGTTAGCCAGAGGTTAGGTTATGGTACGTACTTGGTTTGGAGGCAGATATGCTCTACCTGTGGTTATGGGTGATCAGGTTAACCACTGGCAGGGGATGGTGTGTAGCTATGACAAGTGACAGCACAGTGTATAGATTTTCTGAATGGTTGATATTAGGATGATCTCTGTGAAAACATTACCAGGTACATATGTGTTTTTAAATGTGATGATTTTAAAGGCTGGGTTTAAAATGTTATGTATTATTTAACAATGCACTAATACCTAATGGAACACCACTTTGTGTAGTGCCATGGAATGTCACTTTGTGCAGTGTCATAAAACACCACTTTGTGTGCATTGTAGTCTCATGGAACAGCAATTTGTGTAGTGACATGAAACACCACTTTGTGTCCATGTAGTGCCATGGAACATCGTTTTGTGTACATGCAGTGTCCTGGAACAGCAGTTTGTGTAGTGTCCTGGAACAGCGCTCTGTGCAGTGCCATGTATAGCACATATAAAAAGTTTGTGTCATGAAGTTTTCATTTGTATTGTAGAATTGTGTGTAGTTTCATGGTTTAAAGTGTAAAGGCTTAAACTTGGGTCACTTATTGTAGAAATGTGCAGTAGTTGATGACTTTACATGTGTACAGCCATATGGGGACCAAGAATCACTAACTCCAGAGACTGTGCATAACCCAGACTTTGTGTGATAATAGTCAGTGTGTTTGTCCTATTTTACACTGTATACACATTTAGAGTTGTAACCAAATAAATGTAAATAAACACCCAAGCTGGCTTCCTTCTCTTCATGTAGCGTCTGACCTTTAGCTCTTATTGCTGGGTTATGGAGAGCCTATATACTAATCATACAGGCTGGTGGGACATAACACTGTGAAGTGATGCATTCTGTGCCAAGTGTCACATACAGATGTATACCATACAGATGTGAGCTTATCCAACCGAAGTATAAATACTGGTAATGTCCCCGTATGTCATCACAGACACTGATGCAGTAGGCAGTGCTTATCACTTCCTGAGAGAGTGGGAATGGTATTTTCTGCAACTTACCCCCTATTGTCTCCCCTGGGACATAAGGAGGGGATGGGGGTAGAGACGCGTATAATGCCTTGTTCACACTCTGCAACTGATGGTTTTGGTGGCCTAATGATTAGAGCGTCAGCCTCGAAGTTAGGAAACCTGGCATGAAACCTTGGCCGGGTCAAACCAAAGTCTTTAAAAATGGTATTTGTTAGTTCTTCGCTTGGCGTTCAGCACTGAGAGGTCAGAGCAGGGATACAGGACTGGTTGACCCGTATCAGTATAATGGCTCGGGCGGGGCTGCTTACTTGCCTTCGGTAAGTCGTCTCAGTGAAGCAGCACTAAATAAAAGAGCGGTGGAAATCCGTCCTGCAACAAGGTGGCACATTACACGTACATGCACCCTAATGATTCCTTTGTCGTCATATGACTGAAAAATTGTTGAGTAAGACGTTAAACCCCAAGCACTCACTCACTCACTCTTCGCTTGGCATTCAGCACTGAGAGGTCAGAGCAAGGATACAGGACTGGTTGCCCCAGTGTCAGTATAATGTGACTGGATGGAGTGTCATGTGTGGTGTCTTCGCCATGATACTGGCGGCAGCACTTTGGCCGCATGAACTCACCCTGCTACAAGAAGACACAGTATATGAAGACATGATGTAAGTACACATGCCTCATGATTAAAAATTGTTCAGTATGAGGCAAAACCCCGAGCATACATACATACATGCATATATGCAGGCTGCAATTGTCATGTCGACTGGTAGAATGAATTATGGAAGCTGATAGAGGACATCTCACTACCTCAACCTTTTTAATACAGGGCGAGGCAGTGAGGTAGCGAGGCAGTGAGGTAGCAAGATCAACATGATACCTCTCTGCCTGGCTTCACTACCTTGCTACCTTGACCTATGTAAGTCATCTTGCTAGTCCGTTATCTCGCTTCTCTGCCTCGCCCTGTACTAGAAAGGTCGAGGTAGCTGGATGTCCAAGCATTTGACAAATCACATCAGTCATCTGAACGTGGGCAAAAGCTAGTAAGGGCACGATAATGTAGTGTCCAGCAACCTTGGGCTAATGAAGAGACTTCCTGTTTTCATTCTATTTGACGAATTCGACGAGTTCAGCCGAAAGATCGCAGCTTGTAAATGCTCGCCCAAAGTGTAAACTTTCTCTTCACTCAAAAAATAGTCTGTTAATTTTAACAGAAATTCTGTTGTCTGATTGATGCTACAATGTATTCTGTTATTATAACAAATGCATGTACTATGTGTCATATTCAACATATTATTCTGTTTTTCTAATACAGCTGTTATGTTGAGTTAACAGAATATTTGTGTCGCATATAACAGAATACATTCTAGCTTCCCTCGGACAACAGACTTACTGTTAAATTTCACAGCTTTTTTTGAGAGTTCTCAACGTGAATTTCCATCAAAATGATGGCGCTAACACGTGAAAACTTGTCTATATGATAACACGTAAATCTCTCGTGATTTCACCATGCTTGAATTCTACACAGATACACAAGTCAGTCTCTGGATGTGAGATCTGGACTTGTATTTATCAAGTAACTTAAGACCAAGACTAAACTAAAAGTGCTTTAAAAGCCAAGCTCAGAACAGGGAAGAACTCAAAGTTTTGTTGCAATGAGCCTGTCACCTATGCGGTTGGTGTGAGTTCAAGTGCAGCTCATGCTGGCTTTCTCTCCAGTCGTACATTGGAAGGCCCCAGCAACCTGCGAATGGTCATGGTTTCCCCATCAGGTGTTAATTGTGCATGTTTGCAGAAGTGCGTAATTATATTATGTGCGCATCTGCCCTCAATTCTATAAAATACCTCGGTGAGATTATACTACCCATTAATACAGCCAAACCTGCTGCACGTAACCCAAGGCAGGGAGTATTTCCTTTAACCAGACAGAAGGTATATATATATATATATATATATATATATATATATATATATATATATATATATATATATATTGTATGTGTTTGCAAAACGTAATGAAAATATAACACGAAGTTACACTTTATCATATTAGTTTCCTCCCCACATTGCTGAGAACCGCTTCGGTGGCATAGTGGTTTGAGCGTGGTACTTGCTCGTACTGAGCACTGAGAAGTCAGAGAGCAATGAAACAGGACTGGCTGGCCAGGTGTTCGTAGGCCTTTAATGTGACTGGGTGGGGTGTCATGTCTGGTGTCTTCGGCATATTTCCAGCACCACTTTGGCGACATGGACTCGCCCTGCCGCAAGAAGAGACAATATATGCATGTAGGCTACACATACCTAATGACTCCTCGTAGTCGTATGACAGAAACATTGTAAAGTATGACCTTGAACCCCACAGTATACATACATACATACATGAGTAAAAGTGAAATTATTTGGGTAACTGAACAAAGTTCATTTTATCTTCACATAATTTTATATCCATATAAGTGATATGGATATTAAATAAGCTTAAAACTGTGAAGGAACATATAATAACATTTAGTCCAACATAAATATATTTCCAAATGGGATTTCTCCATTGTCTCTACTACCATTCTCCACCAGTATATTTAATTCAACGCAGTAACGGACCATATCGCTCCATGAACGCCAGGACAATTTTACGAGTGAAAAAATGTCCTGCTTATTATTTTGGGGACACTGACAGATAGAAGATTTTCTCAAATACGACAAGAATAACAGCTTCGTATAGATTGAACGCTAAATGCTTCAACAATCTCAGCACTGTAATGCTACAATCAGCTGCAAGGATCTCTAGCTTGTGTTAAAATGTGTCAGTATAGCTTTGGGTACGCGCGACCATAAAGAAATAATCATTCTGTCACTATAAAATGGTTTCCTTTGTTTCACTCTGCAAGTCTGGCTTGCACTCAAGTTTTGCCTTTAACCCTCTGGACAAGCCAGGAATAATGCAACATTTACCTAAGAATTTTATAACTTTGCTGACGGACACACACAAAACACGACTTTCTGCTGTATTACATGTACATGGGTTGTATGCGAGACATCCGCTATACCAGGTGTTGACCTAAATATGCGGGTCATCGACCCCTGAAAACGCGCAAGTACCCGGTCTGTGCCTCAATTGTTTTCTGCTTGGATGAGTAGATATGTACGACCGTTGTAGGCTTTATCGCACGAAAGGGGCTGAAGTCGTTCAAGGAATTGATACGTCAGTGTTTCTGATCAATTTTCAGAAAACTTGTGTTGATTTTGTGTATTAGCATGTAGGCCTGTGACATATGACATGTTTTCTGTTGAAGTGAAAGACGATTTAATTCGGGGAAACATAATACAATACATAGACTGCATTCAAATCCGGGCTATTGCATTGACAGAATGCTCTGACCGTCGAATATTTAACATATAAGCTTTCGTTATATTCCGTTCTGTATGCGCTGTAAAAATACCAATTTACAGTTTTCTGGTCCCTCGATTATTGAATGGATAAAATGACTCCCCCCCCCCCCCTCCCACCCATGTCCAGTTCTCATGCACCAGTATACATTTAGGTCACGTGTATTTCTCCACCAGTTCCAGCGACATCATCTTTAGTACGTCATAGAATTTGATCACGGTCGCTCGTATAATACATAGATGCCGACGTATAGCGCGAACTATTCAGTCTAGACATGTATAGCACTGATAATAGAGAAACATTTCGTTAATTTGTCGATCTACCGTGGTTTTCCGTATTCTTGGTTGTATATGTATTTATATATAGCTACCGTACGAATAGGCATGTACGTAGTGTGTCACAACAGACGTATTACCATGTTCTATACATATATTGACATACTGATTGATTGATTGATTGATTGATTGATTTGTGTTTTATGCCGTTCTTTCACCTACAATGTAAAAGGCGGCGCTTTCTGGGTGGGGAAACCGGTGTGCCTGGCGTAAACCACAGGCTTTGACCAGATACCTGACAAACCTCCCAATAAAAAGCGCATCCGAAACAGCGCCAGCTGGATTTGTTAACCCAACGATCCCAGGGAATATTGCTTTGTTGTTTGGTTGTTTGTCTGCAAGAAGCATAGATGAGTATAGTTGTAAATGTGTAAAGATAAAGCCATAATGTCAGAGTAAACAATTATTTTTTAATCCAAGTTTTGAAGGATTCGAGCTGCAGATAATGATTTCATGTTTGGTATGCGAGTTCAGTTTAAAGTGTTCCTATTAGTTCCTACTTAGTCTGCAGTTGTTTTGATCAAATTTCTTGTTTCCATGGCAGCCGGCTGGACATTAAAGGTCTCAACGTGGTCATAGCGGTTAAGACCGCTGCAGATAATGATTTAATATCATGCAGGTTCATACCTGAAATAGATTCTTAATGAAATTAGGGCTGTTTTAGTTAAATTTTTGGTTTCCATGTAGACAGCTTATTTGGCCTAAGTGCTAGTGTGTTTGCGTCGAGTGAGTGAGTGAGTGAGTGAGTGCTTGGGGCTTTAACGTCGTACTCAACAATTTTTCAGTCATATGACGACGAAGGAATCCTTAGGGTGCATGTACGTGTAATGTGCCTCCTTGTTTGCAGGACGGATTTCCACCGGTCTTTTATTTAGTGCTGCTTCACTGAGACGACTTGCCGAAGGCAAGTAAGCCGCCCCGCCCGAGCCATTATACTGATACGGGTCAACCAGTTGTTGCACTAACCCCTTCATGCAGAATGCCAAGCGAGGAAGTTACAACTTCCTCTTTTTAAGCCTTAGGTGTGACTCGATCAAGGATTGACCCTGGATCTACCGGTCCCGAAGCGGACTCTCTACCAACTGTGCTATCCGGGCCAGTTGTTTGCGTCGAAGGCCGTCGACCAAACCCTGGTCCAGTCATATCATAGACTTCGGAAATAACATTGTTGCTGCCGGCAGGTTGGACCAGTATCAGTATAATGTGACTGTGTGAGGTGTCATGTCTAGTGTCTTCGGCATGACACATGACAGGGCTCGTCATGCCATTACAAGACACAGTAAATGTACACACGTCTAATGACTCCCCATCGTAGGCTGACTGAAAAATTGTCAAGTACAATATAAAATCCTAAGCATAGATACAGATACAAACAGATAATCTGGTTTTCACGCATGGCAAAAACTGAAAAGTTTCAGCGTTGTATAATCGCAAAAGAAATGAAAATAAGAATTTCGTATTTGATATGTACGTTTATAATGAGGTGAACTGATTGCATATTTAAACTGAGGCTGTGTCGATCAAATTTCTGGTTTTCATGGCAACCAACTTGAAATAGAAAGTTCCAAGGGTGTGGTCGCAGTGTAAACCATACACTGCCGGTAGTTTGTATTGGCTCATATTGAGGTTAACTGTAAGTTCCTATTTAAACTAGAAGTGTTTTGATCAATTTTCTGGTTTCCATGACAAATGGAAATGATGTGAACACTATAGTAGTCATTCTGCTTCATCAAGATTGGGGTGAGTTATCTTGCTTTTTAAACTCGGCGTTTTTTTTTATTAACTTTCTGCTTGCCATGGCAGCGTGACGTGAACATTTTAAAAACCATGCGGTTTCACACAAGAGTTGCATTTTTGGTATTCAGGGGATGAAGTGCTTTCTGTTTAAACTACGTCTGAGTTGATTGGATTTCTTGTTTCCAAAGCAACCAACTGAAAATAGAAAATTACTTTGTCTGAGCCGAGGGGATAGTGTGGGTCACACTCACTTTTTGCTTAGGCCTACGCGTTATCCGTGATACAAAGGCTCGGCTTCCGTATCGGCGCTCTGTAATCAAATGTTTACTACGGCACTGTATACTAGTATTGCACAATCTCTTCGAGTGTCGAGTATACATTGTTATGCCCAGTGCATCTATGATACTCAAAATCGCCAAGCTTATAAGCCTACTGTACCGGTGCTTATAAAGGCATATAAAGGCAAGGATGCATATATATGGTAGATTAGATATATCGGTCATACGGCTGAGATGACTTCAAGGGTGAAGAACTTCATGCCTTTGCCCGACCTAACGACAGGAAACTTTTTTTTACTTTAATTCTGCGAAACTTGTTTGCGCTCATTTCGTTTATACCCATATCCTGAGAACTGTTGCTTGTTACTACATGTACATGTATTAAGTTTCTGGTCCAGGCATGTGCGGCCTCATAACAATAGGCTGCTTGCTTGTAGCACGATCTTAACAATAGGCTGCTTGCTTTTAGCACAAGCTTAACAATAAGCTGCTTGCTTTTTAGTCCGGTCATGATACTTTGTGCTTTTTCTCCATTGTTTCTCTTTGTTCGCATACCAAATTCACGCAAGTTTTTACTTAACCAATAAAGCTGGTATTCGTAATTACACCATAGAGATCTTAAACTCACAGTATGCATGAACATTGTCTGAATGTAGGCCTACATTGCTGTATACAGTTACATGCGCGAATGGTGATATACATAGGTTAAGCAAAACGTTCGTGTTTAGAGTTGTTACTGTTTTGCAATATACGGCGTGTTGTCGAAAAATTTTACATGTGGATTATATACAACGTATCCAGGTTTTCTGTCAAGCCGTAATGCAGTCACTAACGAACTACGTTTTACTGTAGACTTTAGCATGGTATTGTATTGACATATTTTGTTTTGACGGAACCTGCCCGACATAGCGAGATCAGTGGAGTGTGTAACAGCTCGCGGGGAACACGTGGTCTGTACAGAGGGTAATGTCGCATAGCGTCGGGTCAGCCTGTTTATCAAGCCCTCAGCTCTAGCGCGCAGACCGATTCAAGGTGACAAGGAGAGCCATGGAAAATCAGTCGTCTCTTCTCCTTTTGGCTTCCATATTCTGGATAACTATAGCATCCACCTCAGGTAACATGTTTACTCGTTTTTATTGCGAATCAAACGTAAAAAATGCTTCAGAATTGAAAGCTGGACTGGATGTGCATATAACACGTTGGACGTCTACGCCTCAGCTCGTAGCAACCATTGGTACATCTTCAAATGACCTATACTTTTTATGTCGAGGTTTTAACTAGTTTTTATCTGTGAATTTATCATTATATCGAGCGAAATACACATAAATTGCATGTACTTTTATTTCTCTTCAAACCTGTGAATCGAAAGATTGTATCCTCTAGATGCAAGTTAATGTTGCTGCACAATTCAATTGAGCAAGCCTTAAATACATCTTGTTCGTCGACCTGTTGGTGAAGTACTGTTAGTAGGCCGTATTAGGTCCTTATAGGTCACACTAGCATTTATGTATACCTGCTCTGCTTTGGATGGTGCTCACCATTCTCAATACAACCTTTATCACCTGGTTCCTAATTGGAATTTTCAAAATCAGTAGATTTCGTCCTTCATCCTTGATTTTATGTGGATGGATGGGCACATGCGACCAAACCATGGGTCAAGTGGGTGAAAAAGTCCCTAATGTCGGAAAACTGAATGAGAATTGCTTTTCACCAAAGGACGCTATACCTTGAAATTGTGTTTTCCTCGATATGAGGTACGTCCAATGCCCGGGCGCAAACAAAACAGCTGCAGTTTTTCTCATGATTCAGTTGTACTGTTTGGTAATTTGGTAACTGCACCCAAAACAGGATATATTAGGAAGGTTCAGGGAACAGAACATATTGCCTTCACTTTATTAAATTTTATAACCAAAGTTTTAATAGTGATGAGTTACATAGGTCATTCCTCGCTCACGACTATATGCGGGTCCTAAGCAGGTCGCGCACCCTCGGCAGTTGACAGAGAAATATCAGGCCAATACTTAAATATGTCAACGCTGACTATCATATGGGGGGCATTTTCGCTGTCCGGGAATAGGTCAGTCCGTGGAACCCCTCAGGGTATTCCTTCCTATACACACACGCTGGCATAGCCCCTAACAGCTCAGGATTGAACTTGCCTGACATACTTCTAGCGCAGCTAAAACGCACCTTGGATACAAAGAGGAGATTGTGTTACCTGTGGGCGTGCCAAAGGTCGCCTCTAGCACACAACAGCTGATTTCCCCGGCTAGTTTGCGCAAACAGTTGAATTGTCTACCCACGTATACCGAAGTCAGCATGGAAGTTTTGGCTTATCAGAAAAAAACTTTCTTCCATTTTGCCCATTCTGGCAACAATTATTTACATCTTGCCTAGGCGCATGTGTTCGCATAAACTAAAAAAGGGCTCTTCTATATGTAGGTGTAAGTTCCAGACAAACACATTTAATGGAATTCGTAAATGTTTAAGTTCAAAAAGTTTAGCGGTTCAGAAATACGAGTTCAGAAATTTCGCAGTGATCTTATGAAACACGAAATATTGAGTTGTGAATGATGACATAGGTATGTCCGATGTTGTAACTTCTAACTGTGGCCTATATAATGTCGTTCGGTGACGAAATTCCTGGATATATATACATATATATGGCCTCCCTATTACTCCTCAGCTATATGGTAAAGTTAGACGACGACCTTTTGCATTACACGTTTACGTCCCCCCTTTGCCTCATGTAGAATGTCACTTGCCGATAAAGTATTATTTGGAGCATACGCATATGTGACGTTCACTGATAACAGGTCAAACTTTGATAAACACATCCGGGACGGTTTGTTTGGGTCAATCAATAACCCAAAAGAAAACATTTTTTGTATGTATGTGTGTATGTGTGCGTGTGTGCATGCGTGTGTGTATGTATGTATGTATGTATGTATGTATGTATGTATGTAGGTGTGAATTAGCACTATTAACGAAAATATTAATCCCACTATATGAGCAGCATGAATTGGTGAAATAATATAAAGGACGATTTTTCCTAAAATTGTCACGCGAATATCAAATTCTATGGAATATAATCCGCATATATGTATATTGGGTTCTGCAGTAACTGTTTCCACTGTATGACAAGACACATAAACCCAGTAAGTTTGAGACTCACGTGTGTTGCTGCACGTTAGATTTGAACACCGGACTCTCAAGTAAGAGTCAAGCTGGCGAGATTCTAGCGACATTCAACTAATAATCATATGCCAATCTCTACGACCTTGAATCCTCGATTAAACCAGTCCAGTATTATCATTTATTATAGTATTATTATCCAGTAGTATAATCCATTATTGTCCAGTAACAAAGGCAACAATCTCATAGTATTTTGACGACTACATGGAAGTCAGGTGAGATATGGACTGGAATCAATAGACAATATATTTATTCAAGAACCAGTGAAGACTCGCTAGCTTTTCCTCTGCATTATGGAATATGACGCCCTATATATATATATATATATATATATATATATATATATATATATATATATATATATATATATGTATATATATATATACTACTGTCAGAATGTCGCGCTATATATAAAATCTGGTCGTAATCTCGCATTCAGAATGTCGCTAGAGTACCTAGAGCTTTCCCACACAAGGTTAGGTATGCATCTTTCTGATATATAAGACATAATTTTGGCAAGTCTAGAGCATTAATGTACAGTTTGAAGTTTAGTCGAAATTTGCGTGGTCCAGAAGTAAACAAGAGCTAGTGGTTCATACGTCGGTGTGAGATTTGCGCAAGATTCTTGACATAGATCTCAACCGGACCTTGAGCGAATTTCGCACTATCGGTCAATTATTGCTGTTCCTGATTTTGGATAACGTTGTTGGAGTGCGCGTGACCGTGTCCGGCTTTCATACAAAAAACAACTGTGCAAATTTCGGCAAATTTATTCAGCTGTCAACGCAAAAGAAGCTTTGCCATACAGAAGCGAAATACTTTTCTATGTTCCCAAAGCCGGCAATTTGGCAGCATGCAAATGTGCATAAACTGTATACATGTATACACAAAACATGTTTTAATTGCTATATGCACTGTACGATTTCAAAGTAGGCCTATGCTGTCCACGTCGTCCGGCTCAGTACCTGTACAGGCCTTGTCAGCACAATCACACACGATGTTAGATCGCGTTCTCATTTTATTAAAGATCAGCTTATGCATGAGAATGAAAACTTAATTGTCTTTTTAGACTTTATACTCATCAAATTTGTTTCGAGAGAGGATGAGCTATCAACATACAGTTGGTATAACTAAAGACGTACCTGTACAGCATAGAGAGCAAGACCAGATCAGCGACGACAATATGATAGATGTGCAGAATAGAGAGTAAACCCAGAGCATCGACGGTGTACGTCTATCACGCTGTCGTCGCTGTTGTGGTTTTACCGGTGGTTTTGCCGATATTGACGCAGTTGTTTCTCTCAGCTGTACGTCTATCTCTGTAAATATCGACAAAACCACCAGAGCAGCGACGACAGTGTCGTCGCTGGCGCTGGTCGGTAAAACCAGAGCAGTGACGACAGTGTGATAGACGTACAGTGTAGACAATAAAATCAGAGCAGCGACACCAGTCTGATAGCTGGCAAATGGTCACACGCAACAGGTGAAATACGACTTATTTTCATTTTACCTCTCAGTCAGAGTTGTATTCTAATTGTTCATGTAAATGCATAAATAGTAACAATTTACACGTCCCCTAGCCCTATTACTTAAGTAGAATTAAGTTAAAAAAATGCAGAGATATTAATTAGACGTCAGTGGTCTAGAAGGACTCAAAATGCTGTGCTGTCATCACATTTAACATACAGTCACTTTGAAACAACGGAAAGCAAAGGACTCTGGGATATAGAATCCTGGGTTATGCAGGAATAAAAATATAATTAAAGACGTACAGCATAGAGAGCAAAAGCAGAGCAGCGACGACAGTGTGATAGCTGACAAATGGCCACACCATGTAGTTCAAGCCTAGATGCGATCGTAATGAGATAATGGGGACATTTCCAACCTAAACAAGGATGCTCCAAACTGCATACGTTCATTATTAGACCAGGGAACGCATTCTACAACATTGTCGCAGTGTTACGCCAAGCGCATTCACCGTGGTGACGTATCCCTTCACTGTGTGTTTGCGCCAGGCGCAGTTTGCAACCCCTTCGTATAATAGGCCTCGGGTCACATATTCACCATATAAGGGCCAATGTCAAACCATAAGGTATTGGCCATGGAATTGCGCAACCGGCAAGCGCTGTCAGCCATTGGGATTAAGACAACCTGATAACTGAATGGTTGTTGTTTTTTTGAAGCAGCGTTTATTATTTACCGTATGCCTATCTCATGAACATGTCCGTGGAAGAGATTCTTGTGTTCAATCGGACAAGGGTGTAGCCTACAGCTAAACGCGTACATATGGCGTGCCAAGCCTAACGTTGTGGAGATGCGTACACTGAAACCTAGATTAGGGACACCCTTTATCATGAAATGCTAACCCCAAATCACAGTCAGCAGGATCTCCTCGTGTTTATGACCCATTGTCTGTTTTATATATGTTGGCTGTTTTTCACATGACTATAGAGGTCTGCAGAAGTACGATATAGGAATCTTTACCAGATCGTTCTATCAACACTAGAAGCAGATGATTTATCACAGCCTGTCCTATATAGGTTACTCATATAGCCTAATGAATTAGACGTTGTTTGCTAATCGTTAGCATACAACATCTGATTCATTAGGTTAGCTACTCACAGAGTGTAACCCTTATTGATATTGGACTGCTCCGTGTCCGAGGTGGTTAGCACACCAGCGCTGCGCAATGGCGTTACGTGGGAAGGTTTGTCGGGTTGGTCGTGGTTTTGCTTTTACAATAATCCGCGTACCGGTAATTTACGTTCATTGTAGGCCACTTTGGCCTATACCAACATACATGCATATCTCTACATCACGTATGGAAAGTTGGTCAGTAATTTGGCAAAGGTTGCTGGTTTACCCCAATCCGTTTTCCTCCAACCGACTGATGTTTGACAGTCATTTTTTTATGCTTGTGATCACAATGTTTTGTCTTTGGGTCAACCATTCTGATAGTTTTCACTACATCATAAAGAGACTTAATGGACATGATTAATGTACTGTGAAGAAGTAGACATCTTAATTTTGAAATGATATATGGCTGTCGTTCTTGTTGTTTGCATTTTTTCCCAGGTTACCAGGTTTTTGAATAGCCAATTTTGTATTCAAGTGTAGTATAAATGTAGTGCCATAGTAAGGTTTTATGTTTGGGTTAACTAAACAGTTTTCAACACATATTCACGAAACTTAATAGACTAAATGAACATCTTTAATAATTTAAAAAGTTTGTTTCTTTTTTTTTTATCAAGTTGGCGGGCAATTTCTATTCATCTCTGTTTTATATTTGGATCAAATGGTCTTACAACATTCACTAAACGTTAGGCTTTATGACCTGCTTTGAAAATGTGCCCATTTTAAAGTGTGAAATAATGTATCAGTTCCGGCAAAAATGCCAGGTTTTGGTCCTTTTGCCTTCTGGTGCTGTTTGAATCGTTGTCATGTGGTTGAGGTTGAGATTTGTATTAGGCAACATGGCTAAAGTGTCAGATCAGCTTAAAGGCTGCCGGCACTGAAGCACTATATGGGATAGCTGGTGGGTCTCTCACAACCCTTGTTTTTTCTGTTAATGTTGTTTTCACAATCGCAGTTCTTGCTCTTTCTCCGGTATATGACGTATAGACTACTTCTTGGGCAGAAGAATTATGGCGGTATAATTTATCCACCTCGTCCACTATAAATACCTGATTGGTGTGAACATCGCCGTCTGCCAAGAGAATTGGCCTACTGGCAGATAGCGTCGTTCATGCGTCTGTGTTACATGCATATCAGGGAATCGTTAGGGGCATTTGTATGTGGCTTGATCTTACTTTCAGCCTGGGTTCAGGATTTTGAAATGTGTTCACAACATTAATATCAATTGAAAGGCAGCTTGTGTTTTGGGTAGGTGGGGGTGGGGATGGGGTGGGTTATTGCTTTAGTCCCACTTGCATGTAACGCAGAATTGCCACAACATCTACATTTTTGTGTACAAGTAGAGCAGAATGTAGCGATGTGGGACCTATTTGTGTTAGGTTTTTTGTAACGATCTATATGTACATGACGTCTACAGGGGCGCAAAATTGACCTATGTCCCCTTTTTGACACCCTTGTGCTTCTGTGGCACCGCCTCCTGCTTTATGGATTTTTTTTTCCATTCATTTATCCTCATTACTGGATCAGGCTAAAAAGATCAGTCAAACGCATTCTTCAAATGCGACCCCCACCCCCCACCTCCAAGACCTGGTCTCTCCGCCTTGAAAATACGGAAAATATCTGGCGATTTATTTTTCGTGCGTCAACTTCACTGTATAATTGGCTCGTATTCTGAGCACTAAACAGAATAGAATTTACAAAATTCACAGGTTAACTTGCACTGAGATTGTGAGGTTTGCATCCGGTGTATAGTTTTGGCCTATCAAACTGATGTCCGTCCATCCGTCACACTTTTGGTTGTCAGTAACTTTAGTGTTCCTGCCCAAGTAATGCCATTTTTATTCTTTGTTTCAGCCCTGTCATGCTATGAATGTAACATGTACATGTGTACTCGACCGAACATGAATACTGAGCAATGCAAATTAGCGAGGCAGTACAGACAAGAGACGAACTTCACAAAGCGGGACGACATCTTCAACAAGATGGTGGGGTTGGCGGGTTGCCACGAGAAACAAGCCCAGAACTGCAAAGCTTGTGTTAAGGTTAAAACCAGTGTCCGGCGACAGCAGCCAAAGGGAGAGTACTTATGTAAGACAGCACCCTTATATTCCCACATATAGCACTTCAGACAACATGCGACATGTCTCATACCTACGCCTAATGCTTCAAACAATAGCTTCACGCATGTATCGATTCAGATAATTGTTTTCTCGATCACGCATCTATCATTTCAGTTAACAATGTGACCTGGGCATCTGTCACTTCATACAATTGTTCTGTTCTGGCATCTACCAATACAAAAAACCTAAACCAGGCATCTGTTCCTTCATCAATTTCATTATTGTCATTATTATTATTTGCTCCTCTATCAGTTCATATAACAGCCTGCTGACATCTATCATTTCTGGCAATTTCCTTGTTTACTCATCTGCCATTTCAGACAGCAACCTGCAGGGACCTGTCATTTCAGACAATGTCGTTATTCGCGCATTGTCGATTCAGACAACACACTGCAGGCATCTTATCACTCCAGTCCAGCTTCCTTTGATCTCATTGATTCCTTTGATAGATAGATGGGCATGCACTGTCCATTCTCGTGTACAGATTCTAACCACTTTCCACCGAGCACTGTCTATTTTCCTTCCGACACTGTCCATTTTCCTTTGGGCTCTGTCTAGTAAATTCCCTGCTCTGTCCAGTTTTCTTTTGGTCTTCGCCCCATTTTTCTGTCCATTTTCCACCAGGTTGTGTACATTTTCCACTGGGCTATGTCCATTTATTTTCCGGCTTTGTTCAGTTTTATCCAGGTTCTGTCCAGTCTCTTCTTGTCTCTTCATGTTCCTTTACTTGTAAAACAATTAATATCCTACAGAAGCTCATGAAACGCCACTCAGATTAATGCATTTTTCTATATATGCTCTCACTGCTTCCAGACGGGGGCTCCGTGGCTCAGTTGGTTAACGTGCTAGCGCAGCGTAATGACCCAGGAGTCTCTCACAAATGTCTCTGGCGAGGTCCAAACTGCCTCAATATAGTAATATCTCACCAATGCGGTCGCTGTGAGTTCAAGTCCAGCTCATGCTGGCTTCCTCTCCGGCCGTAAGTGGGAAGGTTTGTCAGCAACCTGTGGATGGTCGTGGGTTTCCCCCGGGCTCGGCCCGGTTTCCACCCACCATAATGCTGGCCGCCGTCGTATAAGTGAAATATTCTTGAGTACGGAGTAAAACACCAATCAATCAATCTCATTGCTTCGGCTGCACCTTGACGTCAGGATTTTTTTCAGGTACCTGGAAAGGGACGTTGGTTTACCTTCGTGTACCGTCGTATTATGAAATAAGAAATGAGTGAAGAATTTAACACCAATCAGTCAAACACAAATCAGTCAAACAAAAAATAATATTTCCACGTACACACGTTTACATGAGTACATATATATATATATATATATATATATATATATATATATATATATATATATATATATATATATATATTGGAAAAGTCAATACTTTTGTCTGTATATGTTCATGGAACCTCAGTTCTGTTCTAACGAACTTGTGTATGTTTACTTTCAGACGATACGGTTGTGTCGAAGGTCTGTGCCAAAGAGGAACCCCATAGCAAGAAAGACTCGTGTTCCAGAAGTGGTCCACCCCACGCCGTCCAACATGTGTGTCACTGTTTCGACGATCTATGTAACTCTGCCCTGCACATCTCCACTAGCTCTTTCCTCACACTTTTGAGTACAGTTCTGGCTCTCGGGCAGTACATGCTTTTTACTCAATAACAGTCTATGTTATGAACATCACATATTTTAGGTTAACGGACATTTCTATACAGACATTCATTGCTCATTCGCGATCTATCGTGATAGTAAATAATTAATTATCTGTACTTTTTATATTATTGTCCTTTTCTCGTATTTTTTTTTGTTTGTTTTTGTGTTTGCAAAGTGATGTAGGCCTAAAGGTTAGGTTTCGTCTGAGGATAAAAACCTACCAGTGAACCCACAAGGCAAAAAGAAGTCAATTTTTCTACAATTACGTTTATAATTCTTGGCGTTGTTCATAAGTACATTAATGCTTCAACGGTCATAGAAATATTCGGTATGCATTTATAAATTGGTTGTTTTTAAAACTTCATTAATCGTTGATGAGATCAGATAATACGTTCATATATAACTTTGTGTATACATTCTACGGTTACCTATCCTGCTAAACCTTTTAGATGTACACATATTTTGAAGGAATGAAGAAACTTTTGTTCAGGAATCTGATAAGACTCGGCACTTCCCGATAGCTCTCCGCCATTCGGTAATACATACAAAATGCCATTGCACTTGGATAGAATGGGAATTCTCTTTTGTAAATGATATTACCTTCTGTGCAGTTACAGCACTTGCGCTTTATGAAAATGGTCGAAGAAATGTATGCCTATATGTCAACCATGCTTGACGTCATTCCACAAGGTTTTGTATTTTTCTATGGTGATGTCTCTGGCGAGGTCCAAACTGCCTCAATATAGTAATATCTCACCAATGCGGTCGCTGTGAGTTCAAGTCCAGCTCATGCTGGCTTCCTCTCCGGCCGTACGTGGGAAGGTCTGCCAGCTACCTGCGGATGGTCGTGGGTTTCCCCCGGGCTGTGCCCGGCTTCCTCCCTCCATAATGCTGGCCACCGTCGTATAAGTGAAATATTCTTGAGTACGGCGTAAAAACACAAAATCAAATCAAGTAAGTAAATCAATATAGTAATATGCAAGAATTTCCTCTGACTCAGTAGTGTAGACGCCACAAGTCCATTGATGACCTTGTTCATGCACGTAGACTTCAACAAAAGCAGTATGTATACTGGCTGAATATGTGTTTAAGCAGAACAGGCATGTGTTTAATAATGAAACATGAAATAGAGAGTTTGTAATTACGTGTGCTTTGAACGTTATAATAATATTTTTTTCTTGGACGTGAGGACTAATGTCCCCTTTATATGTTCCCAAATGCTTCCGTGTTTTAGTGAGATTAGGAGATTGTTAGCAATCCTGTGTAGTTCTTGAATATCCTAGAGACAATCAACTGAGATATCACATTCCACTATACCTGAGTCTGATTTCAGTTTTAGTGAAATTAAATGTGCACAAATATTTTTGATAATAAAGGTATTATTTCCCGGGAAAAAATGTATTTATTATCATGCGTGTATTTCTTATACCTATAGAGACTGGCTTGAATATTTATTGTTTAGTGCATAGGCCTACTACTCTCACAACTGATGTGGAAAATCCGACTTATTTGAAAGCTGACGACCTATGCTGGTTAGCCGTTTGCTGTCTATTTTTTTTTTTCGATTGAAATATATCATCTTTAAAGGTGGGGAAAACATAAAAATTACGTAAAGTTCGGATGAAGTAGTGCGAAAATTTAGTTCAATATTTTTGCCATCTTTTTTTAAAGAGAAAGGAAACTTGAGAAAAAAAATTTGTATGGTGGCTGTTTAGAACCTTGTCTTTGCGTAATAATGTACGTAACACATGTTTAATGGTAATAAATATATTTACACTAGAATTTGGTATTTTCAGGTAACAAATGTGATCAACCTGAATTTTGATCATATTTTTATCTTTAATACATTTTCATAAATATAACCCTAATTCAGATTAAATGCACATGTTTCGATATAAATACCCAATTTACATTGAGGTAAATTTATTAAATTGGCATCACATTCCTTATTTAGAACATTGTTATGCAATGAGGATTGCAATGAGGATTTCCGCTTTTCCAACTTTTCTCCTGAAAGAAAAATGTAAAAAATTTTGAATACGTCTTTCGTCTGATTTTGGCATCATTTTTATGTTTTATATTTTCTCCTTTAAATGTAAATACATCACGAATACATCATGGCCGGGGCGAGCGCTGGCCAACGTATTGTAAACTATATTGTCAGCGTACATTTGTAAAACCTAAGTATATATGAGATGAAAGGCCATTAGGCAGATTCATTTTTATAGAATTTTTCCAACCAAACAAAATGGATTTATAATTCTACTCTATAACTCTACTGTAGTGACCCAGAGGGTATCAGTGACGTAACTTCCATATTTTGGCTTGAGTCCATTTTGCCAATGCATTCATAGATTTATATGCATCCGCATTTTTGAACGATGCAATCTAACAGGCGAGGTGTCTTAAATGGTAAAAATCTGATTTTAAGCCACTCGTTCCAGTGTGGCCCGAAATGGTCACCGTAAAATTAGAAGTTTCAAATGCATTTTTCTAGGTTGCAAAAATCTAAAAACATAAATTGAACTATTTTTACAAAGAGTGTTGAAAGGTCTTCCATCTTTCTGACATTCATGATGGTGTTTTCTTTACCTTTAAAACAGCAGTTTGCAAATGACAACAAGTTTATATAAGGTATATGTCCGGTATATGTTTGGAGTTCTTAAAACATCATTGAAAAATACGTTCAATATAGGATATGGTTTTATAATGCCACCGGCAACACTATATGGAAGGGGTGTTAGCTGAGATCGACTGCTTAGAGGTAGACGTGTTACCAGTTTTTGACAGACGTGATATTCAAAACAACGCTCATCAGGAAGCAGATAAAGTACAAACAATGAACGGCTCATTGCCGGAAATATTTTTCACAGATATAATAGGTGAACAACCAGATAAACTGCAAGAGACCAGGTCTACTTTAGTTTTATATGGAGGAAAGTATGTCCGGAAATAAACTACGTTCAAGGGCATTAACTAACTTAATCGGAAGGAACCAACTCCTCGACGGGCTGACAAGCCCAATACATCCGTATCTGCATGCAGAACAGCACGGTATTTCGAACAGTACCCGTCTATCTTATAATGTACGTCTGGGATATGTATATGGTCCTATACGTTAGTTAATTGTTTGCTCCACCGGCGCACACGAAACATATCCACACTGAAAATTCCACATTTTTCAACCAGATCTCAAATATGAAGTTTAACATCCAAGAAATTTCTTCGTGTTTTATCGTCTGCTTACAGATTTTTAGCGCGACAGGTAAGTCGAGATATATAACAGCATGTGCTACTAAAGTATACTGGGTAATACTTTCAGCATATTTTGTGATATCTGTAATTTTGACAATTTAGAATTTTTGACAAAGCATTGCAATACCATGAGGTGTAAACACAAAAAGAAAAAGTCATTACTTTAACCATTTTGAAGTATGGTATAAGGAATGGAGAGGTTAGTTGGAAACAATGATGTAGTATTTAATTTCCAACTGTTAGTCAACTGTTAGAAACATTTCAAATGAAAAGAAAATCTGTTTCGGTGTAAAACTGACATTTAAAGTATTTAAATATTGCCATTCGTATTGTAGGCCCAACATATGAATAAATTACATGAAACTTTCAAACAATATTTTCATTAATCATGACTAGCGTTTTCTCATCGATGGCGGTGTTGGTGTTACCATGACGTACCTAGCCATAGTAATCGATGGCGGTGCTCTCAATGGTGTTACCATGACGTAACTAGCCATAGTAATCGATGGCGGTGCTCTCAATGGTGTTACCATGACGTAACTAGCCATAGTAATCGATGGCGGTGCTCTCAATGGTGTTACCATGACGTAACTAGCCATACTAATTTTTCTTCCCTGGTAGTGCTATCCTCGCGGCATTGCCATGATATGACAATAGTTATAGCGTTTTTCTCCTCCCTGACAGTGTTCTGCCCGCGATTTTAGCGATAGTAATTTCTCTTTCCTGATAGTGCTGTCCCTGTGGTGATACAATGATATAACTATATAGCTATAGTGTTTTCTCCTCCCTGACGATGCTCTCCCCGCGGTTTTACCAAGATATAACTATAGTTATAGTTTTGTCTCCTCCCTGACAGTGTTGTCCCTGCAGTGTTACCATGACGAGTACGCACCTCCGGGGCCGCTGACTAACACCACTGAGATGGGCAACAAAGCAGATTGGGTTAAACGCTGTGGGGTGATGGACAACTGTCGCGCGTGCATGACGGTGAAAACGACGACCTCACATCATGAGATCGGAGAGGATGGAAAATGTAAGATAACAATGCTCAAAAGATAAACCTAACGTGCAAAATGATGGAGATTTTTTTCTCACCTAAAGTAACTCCGTCCAAATTGGTGTAATTCATTCCTTCCTTTATGTTGGCGATTTGTTTGGACCCGATAAGCCATTACTCAGGAAAAGGTACCTGGTGGTAACATTATAATGCAGAGGTTGACAGATCCATGACACAGCTAGAAAATTCGAGGAATATCTGTCTTCAGAGGGAAATATTTCTTTTCCGAGAATCCAAGTGAACATATCTGACTTTCTAGGGACTACGTGAGCGAACAATAAAGGGAATTTGATTTACCTGCAGGTAATGCTCTTGAAAATGCCCTGAAGGTCGGATTCCTGTAAAAGATATTTTCGACCTATGAACCTCAGGTCGTCGTCCAGTGGTAAAGCTGCATGTCATTCCAATCGCCAGGACACCTCTTCTATAGGTGCGGATCAGTCTTGCCATGCACGTGGAATTTGTGAAACTCTGAGCTTTCGTCGTTTGAAAGGCCTCGGTGGTGATATGCATAGCACCCAAGCACTTTTTTATGAATTTGTGGTCTAAAAGAATGACATGTGTACGGCGAATGACATAAAATGACATCAAAGTTGCAAAGTTTGCCTGGTTGTGAGAGCTTTAGCTGTTGATCTTAGAAAGATGTTTTGAGGTTTGTTTGGACGGTATGATGACATAGGCTTACTACTAGAAATTTTCTGCACCAAAAGTAATACTTTATGACATTTTTTTGTTTCTAAAATGCATTTTTAGGCGCAATTTTAGGATAGTTATCGTTCATATGTTTTATATAGTAAAGAATTTTGTTCTTTCCTTTGTTTGCCTTCACTCACTTAGAGAATCGATCATAATATTAAATGTACGAAGCAACACTTGTTAAGCTAAGAGAAAACAGAAAATGGAATCTCATTACTCTCGCGTTTTCTCGCGTTTTCTCGCCTTTTCCTTTTCTTTTAGGCCCTATCAGTTTAACTTTTTGTTCACATTTGAACTTTCACTTTTCAAATCAAGTTGTCTTTACTTGTACGATCTGAAGACAGAGAAGCCAGTGGTCACAAATATCCGTGCACGGTGATTTGTGTGCATGAATGTCTATAAACTAATATCACTATATTATTGTTAACGTTAACCTCACAGAAGTATTTATTCTTGCTTTCAGCAACTATTGCACAGAATAAGGTCGTGTCTCGAGTCTGCGTGAAAGCGGAAAAGAAACAGATCGACGAAGGCTGCGAGAAGCTGGGTCCAAAGGGCACACATGACGTCACCATAATATGTCACTGTTTCAAGAACAAGTGTAACTGATTGGAATTCATAGTTATTTTGGAAAGTTTCCAAAAATAAAGAAAAAATTATAACCTAATTAACTGTGCGTTTCTGCATCAAATATAAACCTGTTCGAAAATGGTTGTTATTTCCAGTGTCATTTGAGATCTTTTACTTTTACTTCGAAATCGAAAATGACATACTCCTTTAAAAAACAATGGAGTTTGGATTTCGTTAAATGATAATCGTTTTCGAACCAGTTTATATAGGCCTACGTCATATGCATGGCGTAGGCCCTATAGAGGCTACAATAAAGTGACAGAGGTCGACAGTAAAATGTTATTTTGACGGAGATTACAAAGTATACGATTACGATGAAGATATATAATATAAGAACACATCCCTCTAAGGGTTGGGTATTATTAAAACCCCTTTTTTCCAACGGACAATTTGACATGAAGCACATATGGGTCTATCCATCACCAGCCTACTATTTTATTTCATACAGGTACACGTACAGGTCCTAAAGTCCTGTTCATTCAGAAATAAAACAGGCCTTTTCCATTTAAAGAGCGACAAAACTGTTGTTGGTTTGTTTACTTTGGCTTTATGTCGTTTTTAACATTCCTCGATTAATTTAGGATAATTTAGGGCTGTTCCACATTTTGACATGACAAACCTCTAAGGGTTGGGTATCATTAAAACCCCTTTTTTCCAACGGACAATTTGACATGAAGCACATATGGGTCTATCCATTACCAGCCTACTATTTTATTTCATACAGGTACACGTACAGGTCCTAAAGTCCTGTTCATTCAGAAATAAAACAGGCCTTTTCCATTTAAAGAGCGACAAAACTGTTGTTGGTTTGTTTACTTTGGCTTTAAGTCGTTTTTAACATTCCTCGATTAATTTAGGATAATTTAGGGCTGTTCCACATTTTGACATGACTGTTGTCTCAAAGGAACATGTCACGTAATATTTAAAGACACCAGATTTGATGTTCCGTCCACCCAGTCACTTGCAGTACACATGGGCCTCTATACGGACATTGGGCTGTACACATTGAGCGCTAGGGAAATACCACTATGAACGATTATATTTAGGGGTCTCCGTGCCCCAGGATGTTAGCACGCCAAAGATCAAACCCGTTCATATCAAAATGTATACTTCGCTTATAGCTCCGCTCTGACATGATAGAGCAAGGAAACAGGGCTGATTGGCACGGTGTCAGTATAATGTGACTGGGCGGGGTGTCATGTCTGCATATATGCGTTGGCGTCTTTGGCATGATAGCCTACATCAGTGGCGGCGGCACATTGGCGGCATGAGCTCGTACTGCCACAAGAATCACTCCTCGTCGTCATATGACTGAAAAAAAGTATTAAGGATGACATAAAAACGCAGGCATACATGTGTATGTACACAAAGCAAATCATGAACCTGAAATTCTGGACAGGTAAAACTTATTCCTGCTCGAGTTATCTCCCTTGATATTAACTCTTGCGTTGAGGTGTTTGACCACGCACATGGTTTGACCAGACGCTTTGACATAACGAAGCACCGACTTGCGGAATGCATATCGTCAGATGTAGGGTGTGTCATAATGCAAATTCTCAAGTCCTGTATTAATATGTTATTTTGATATTACCTGTATTTGACGTTGGAGCACCACCCAATCCTCTTCTGAGAAAAAACATCTCAAACATTTAAGAAGTAACAACAACAACATATATCAGGATCGAGAATTCCCTTGGTATGTCTGGTTTCACATAGTCGAAGTACACTGACAGTTGGTTGATGAATATTTGGATACGCCATATATAGGTAGGCTGAGACAAGGTTTCACAAGGTCAAATGAACGTAGATGTATGTGCTATTTGACACAAGGAATCGATCACGGAAAAAATAGCCAAGAAATCGGCTGTGAACTTTTAATATTAGGTAAGGTCAGTTCACAACCGAGAAACTGTACATAGTAAAGTATGTATATGGGTATATATCGGACTTATTGGACCGAACGAAAATACAAGAAAATACATACGTGCCATCGGCAAAAGTGAAGTGAATTACATTCGCCGACGGCTTTGTGGTCTGCTGGACAAGTTTTATCTACTTCCATGGCGCATACGAGTGGTAATTCCATGATATCTGGCTTTTGTGCCCTACTCACAAATGTCAGACTGTCTTCATTAAACATATGTAGCTTTTGTTTTCGATCGCGGGGCATGTGCATATGTGGTTGACGTTTAGGTGGTGAAAAAAAAAAAACTTGTATTGACAGCATCAGTTTTTTGTCATTTTAAAAGCATCTGGCCCTTCATACTTCTAAATGTTTTAGCTAGCGGATAGGCTATGTATTTATGTGGATTTGGATATTAAGTATTGCACATTCAGCGAGCTTTGACGATAGGGTAGCTGAAGACCGATACAGTGTTAAAATCAGATACATGCCTCACACAGGCTAAGGATGGCAGGGCCTGCACGTATCAGTAAATATAAAATACCCTTAAACCGGACTTTTGTGCTAGGAAAAAAATACATGTAGGAGACTACTCTACCTGTGATATGTGTATATATATATATATATATATATGCATGACAGTGGTATTTTTTTTTCCAGTGATTGATTCTCCGTGCTTCCAGAACTGGTTGTTACAGTTACATTAAAGTTACATGACAGAGATTTTTGTGGGATGTGTCAATTAAAATTAATCTCTGACTGTGGTAATTAATTGATCCCTTCCTTATTATTCGCCAAAAGGGTGTGTAACAGATTGTAACCTAAATTAACACTGAACTCCACATACCCCTAGTTGGTCAAATGGTAAAGTTGAACAAAACTATTTGTTTTGGAGCCTGTGATTAGCCTCACCACTGGTGCCCTCATGCAGAGCTATTTAATCAGTGTTCATCATTAAACTTGTTTTAGGCCTTTCAGTTGTGATTCAGTCATAATTTAATGTGTGTCAGATTTATGATAAATATGCTGATTTTTGCCTCTTTATTTCAGGTTTTCTTATGATGTGACATTTCAAATATGTCTTGTGTAAAGCTCCTCAGAACTATCCAGTCACAGTGCTCAAAGGAAAGAATAGGGCTGAAGTTTCTCCTTTCATGTGGAAGAGACAGAATTATACGAAGATTTTTGTCATCAGCTGAAAAACGTCTCCGTGAACAAAGAGTGGGAATGGTGTGGATGCCGCACGAAACAGTCCATGATTTACCCAAGAACAAAGCTTCTAGCGGACTTAGCTTCTGCAGATTGTGCCAGCTGAGGAAACTGCATTCATCAGCACCTGTAGGGAGGGAGGAATCTCACATAGATGAAACTTCCGAAAACCAGGAGGATTCAGGTGACAAAAAAAAAAAAAAAAGCGCAAAATCTAATATTCGTGAAGAGGTTTATGTATTCATCTGTACATAAATGTATGTTTATTATTGTACATAAAAATGAATCTATAAGCTTAAGTTACCATGTAAGGTTTGAATACCTTGTGTTCTGTCCACCAGACACAAGAACCTGAAGCTGATACAAGTACAGTTCTGAAATGTAGACAAAACAGTGACTTGTCATTCATTTAATAAGCAGTTGGCCTTTTATTCCATTTATGCCACCAGAGCAGTGGTTTAATTTTTTAGGTATTAGAACGATAAACAATTTCTCATCATCAGGGAAAAGTGAATTTCATGTTAAAGAATTGCCATTGAATTTTGACACTCACATTGACAGTCAACAATTTAAAACCAAAATAGATGTTAATGAGTAGCTTCTGTAATGTAATGAGGTTTAGGTGATGGTCAGAGAATACACCTGGAATACATCTGACTTGTCACAGAGGTCAAATCAACAATGATATACATGTATTTATGCACAAATTCTGTGTTTCAGAGGAATCACTGCTTGAGGACATGAAATATAGAGAGTTTCTGCGCGAGTATTACAAAATTCCTGACACGGGCCAGAGGTTATTAGTCATCCAGCCAGGTGAGAACAGAGGAGCTACATGTACCTCAGCACAGTTGTCACACCTACATGTATATCAGCACAGTTGTCACAGCTACATGTATATCAGCACAGTTGTCACAGCTACATGTATCTCAGCACACTTGTCACAGCACAGTTATCTCGGCACAGTTGTCACAGCTACATGTATATCAGCACAGTTGTCACAGCTACATGTATCTCAGCACAGTTGTCACAGCACAGTTATCTCAGCACAGTTGTCGCAGCACATGTATCTCAGCATAGTTGTCACAGCACAGTTGTCACAGCACAGTTATTTCAGCACAGTTATCTCAGCACAATTGTCAGCACAGTTATCTCGGCACAGTTGTCACAGCTACATGTATCTCAGCACAGTTGTCACAGCTACATGTATCTCAGCACAGTTGTCGCAACACATGTATTTCAGCACAGTTATCTCAGCACAGTTGTCGCAACACAGTTATCTCAGCATAGTTGTTACAGCACATGTATCAGCACAGTTGTCACAGCACATGTATCTCAGCACAGTTGTCGCAGCATAGTTATCTCAGCATAGTTGTCACAGCTACATGTATTGTATCTCAGCACAGCTGTCACAGCACATGTATATCAGCACAGTTGTCACAGCTACATGTATATCAGCACAGTCGTCGCAGCACATGTATCTCAGCACAGTTGTTACAGCACATGCATCAGCACAGTTGTCACAGCAGTTATCTCAGCACAGTTGTCACAGCTACATGTATCTCAGCACAGTCGTCGCAGCACATGTATCTCAGCACAGTTGTCACAGCACATGTATCTCAGCACAGTTGTCACAGCACAGTTATTTCAGCACAGTTGTCACAGCACAGTTATTTCAGCACAGTTGTCACAGCACAGTTATTTCAGCACAGTTGTCACAGCACAGTTATTTCAGCACAGTTGTCACAGCACATGTATCTCAGCACAGTTGTCACAGCACATGTATCTCAGCACAGCTGTCACAGCACAGTCATGACAGTTATCACAGTATAATTTTCTCGGCACACTTATCACAGTAAAACTATTTCAGCACAGTTTGTTTCAGAACAGTGATGAAAACAAATGTGTAACAAACTTTTCACAGCACAGCTATCACACCAATGGGCAATGTTCAACTGAGTACAGTACATACCTAATTTTCGCAGCGTCTTAAGTCTGACATTTGAGTTGCAAATCATTCTAGGTCGTCACAGCTCTTTTGCCTTAGGTTTTGTTCTCTTACAGTGGATCAGGCCCTGACCAGTTAGGTCGCAAACAAATCTAGTGGACATTCCAAGAGTGAACTGCAATTCAAGTCAGCATTTCTGTATGTGAATGTCCAAAAGCAGTTTTGTCCAAGGCCTGTGAAATTTTAACACTGTTTGATCTCATTGATAGAGGTGAAGTGGGGCCCCATGAAGCGCACCCTGACCACAGGAGAGTTACAGCTAGCGGAGGCGTGTGCCCTGGTAGACAGTATACCAAACTGGAAAGTAATTCACAAGGTAGTAACATGCAACCTTTGTTTACTTTGTTAATTGCATGGTTGGGATAGAAAATTACTCTGATGACATTTTAGATGTACTTGTATAAAGTGGTGCATGACCTACAGTATTTATTTGATACTAACAGCGGTAAGACTATGAGTATTATAACTATAGCAAGATTGTTTTATTCTAACATGGTACATGTAGCGCAAAGGTCTCATGAAAAAAATAAAACAGTTTGAAGCAGTCATACCATGAAACTAGTATTTGTAAATGCAATGTATTTCTATTTGAGTTTTACAGTAATATGAAAGAGTGTTTGATCCTACATGTGTGTCTGTGGGATGATGTAAGGTTTTATGTATTTTTGTTGGAGTGTGTGTTTGTCCTTCTCCATGATAAAGAAGAAAAACCGAACAAATCTCCAATGAACTTATTTTACCTTGATAACCCGTATAAAACCAATGTGTACAGTTTAACTTGTGGGGAAACCTTGCAATAGCCACAGAATGTTTGGAGTACAAGTAACAGATAACGCAAAGATCATTTTACCCTGGATTTACTGGCATTATAAAATTGTATTCCACCCTCATGATCTGATGTCAAAATATAAATCATCTTACATGTACATATGTGTCTACAGAGTATACCTTTTGAATTTGTGAGCAGGAATTTATTGGTTGATAAATCATTGAGACAAATAATATTCAAAAGATCCCTGCAAACCCATTGTAAAGTGTTACATCTTCCAGTAACCTGTTACCCCTATTCAAAAAGTTCAAGTAAGATTTTCATGTTTTAATTTAAGGGAAAAGCCGTCTAAATATCGAAGTAGGCATCACTGGCATTCGAAGTAGGCATTTATGGACCACACTAACAGAGGTTGGGAACATCACAGGAAGTTTGTCCAACTCTAATCACAACACTGAATGTTGGAATAACTTTTTTTTACCAATGAGTGAAGGATTACTGAAATCATGTTCCCAAAATTCCCTTCCTCCTGATGAACATCAGGAAAAAAGATGATGTGACGTAACAGTTCCCAGATACTATCACTATGGCTCTTAAAGCCCACCATAGTTTTCAAGTATTTGAATGCCTTTCTCAAAAAAAACCTGAAAAAAGAAAGGAAAGCATTTTTATGCAGAGTTTTGAGTTTGTTTTTATGATGAACTTTACCTTAGCTTTCTTTTACTTTGAAGAGCTGTGCTTCACTCTTCCTTACTTTGAAGGCATTAAATGGGTGGTTTTATGTTGATCTTGTATTTCTCTTTAACTGTCATTGCCTTAGAAAATTTGCAAGACGAAGTCTTTGAACACCCGCTACATTTTTGGCCGTGGCATGCTGGATGAGCTGACAGCAGATGTGAGGTCGAGGATGGACATATCGGCTGTGTTCATCAGTATGAATATGGTGACTGGGGAGCAACTGTCTACATTACAGAAGCTGTGGGGCATCCCTGTATACGACAGGTAGGAAAAGGTGAAACAAAGGAGTGTAACTCTACACCTTCACCTTCATTACCTGTTCTCAGCATTTAAAAGATAGAGATGAGGCGATAATGCCATCACACATGATAGTTTTCTGGTAACTGTACATGTAGTTAATTACTGTACGTGTAGTAATCTGGTTACTGTACATGTAGTTAATCTGGTTACTATACATGTAGTTAATCTGCTTACTATACATGTAGTTAATCTGATTACTGAACACGTAGTTATTCTTGTCACTGTACATGTAGTTAATCTGGTTATTGTACGGGTAGTTAATCTGGTTACTGTACATGTAGTTAATCTGGTTATTGTACAGGTAGTTAATCTGGGTACTGTACATGTAGTTAATCTGGTTACTGTACATGTAGTTAATCTGGTTACTATACATGTAGTTAATCTGCTTACTATACATGTAGTTAATCTGATCACTGAACGGGTAGTTATTCTTGTTACTGTACATGTAGTTAATCTGGTTACTGTACATGTAGTTAATCTGGTTATTGTACAGGTAGTTAATCTGGGTACTGTACATGTAGTTCATCTGGTTACTGTACATGTAGTTAATCTGAATGAATTCAAACATTTATAAACCTCTTTTTTTTCCAGAACATCAAATCATGGAATTTTCATGGATCTTAAAAGACAAGTTTTATTCAGGTAGACGAAATACTTAGTTTGTTTGTTATTTGTTCTCTTTACAGGTACACTGTTGTTTTGGAGATATTTAAAGAACATGCAAAGACTAAAGAAGCAAAACTTCAAGTGGCTTTGGCAGAAATCCCTTACCTAAGGTCAGACCATCGTATCATTCACTAGTGACAAGAGATCTCAGATCTGTTTTCAATCTTCCAAACTTAGCTTTCAGAAATACAAATCTGTACTGTCCTCAGTTTGTCAAAGCTTTACCCAGGGGCCTCTGTGGCTCAGTTGGCTAACGTACTAGCGCAGCGTAATGACCCAGGAGCCTTTCACCAGCGCGGTCGCTGTGAGTCCAGCTCATGCTGGCTTCCTCTCTGGCTGTATGTGGGAAGGACGGCCAGCAACCCTTGATGGTCATGGGTTTTCCCCTGGCTCTGCCCAGTTTCCTCCCACCATAATGCTGGCCATTGTCGCATAAGTGAAATATTCTTGAGTATTGCATATAACACCAATCATATAAGTAAAATAAAATCAAAGCTTTACCCAATTAAGTCATGTTTCCTTTCTGACAGTACAGAATTCCTACAGTAAATCTGACTTCGTAATTAAGTAGTTCTTCTTGAGTAATGAAGACCATAACGTTACTCTTAAAATAAATGTATTTAGCTCATCAGCAGCAAGCCAGACCTCGCTTGATCGCCAGTTTTGGATCAAGTCGGCCACACCGGCATCATCTGACAGAAAGAGAGACTAGTTGAAGATTTTGATTCAAACTATGCAGATTACTCCATTAATAGAGCCATTGACAAGTGTTAGAGAATTTTACATTATGATTTGGTTTAATAATAAAGACAAAAAGCTACAACCAGCTGTTGTGAAAAAAGAAGATTATCTTATTTTTGGATTGATTTATTTATTTGATTGGTGTTTTATGCCGTACTGAAGAAATTTCACTTATACGACGGTGGCCAGCATTATGGTGGGTGGAAACCGGGCAGTTGCCCGGGGGGAAACCCATGACCATCCGCAGGTTCCTGACAGATCTTCCCACTCACAGTCTTATTTTTGGTGTTTGTGATTTATGGTCCAAACTGCAGTTTAATACAGACATTTAGACAGGTATATATTTGTACATGTATAAGATTTATAGGGTGAATGTGTGATAAATGTCATTCCAGACCCTGGATAATTTGATTTGTATGAGGTATAGGAAATTTACAATGTTCAAAACTTAAGTTGATCACAAGTACATTCATTATACTGTGTACTAAAATACTTAAAAGTTGATTAGATGATTTAAATACATGCTTAGTTTCAGTTGTCAGTACTATTAGAAAATATAATGGTATAAGATTCACAGTAATAAAATATATCACATGTAAATGTAAACACTTCAACAGTTTCTGGAGGCTCGGAGTGTTAATTGGCATTGGTGTTGTTAACGAATCATATGAGTTCACCAACTTTTGGTCTCAGTAGAAATAAACATAGCTCATGCTGCCCTTTGTAACCATGACTGAGAAAAAATTTGTGGAAAGTGCATCCTGATGTGACAAATGAAAATTTTCAAGATGTAATTTTCTTATTGATTACACTGTGCGCCTTTGAAAATATTTTAAATCCTAGCTAGCCATTTTCTGATTGTATTTATGATGAATTGTTCACTTATAGGAAGACATCAGTATTGTGGGTGGAGAAAAACCCAAGTAATTACAATGACAGATGGCTCTTGAGAAGCTTAATAAAGCTTTTGACAATGATTTTTCATTGCTGACAGATCCCGACTGAGGGAAATCCATGAAGGCACTGTGAATAGATCAGCAGGAGGCATGCATTATATTGGGGGTTCAGGAGAGACTTACCTGGAGCTGAGACATAGACTTCTTCAGGTAAAGTAACTAGGTCACCATGGATATAGGCTAGTATATCAGGGTTCAGCAGAGACTTACCTGGAACTGAGACATAGACTTCTTCAGGTAATGTAATTAGGTCACCATGGATATAGGCTATTATATCAGGGTTCAGCAGAGACTTACCTGGAGCTGAGACAAAGACTTTTTCAGGTGAAGTAACTAGGTCACCGTGGATATAGGCTGTTATATCAGGGTTCAGCAGAGAGTTACCTGGATCTGAGACATAGACTTCTTCAGGTAAAGTAACTAGGTCACCATGGATATAGGCTAGTATATCAGGGTTCAGCAGAGACTTACCTGGAGCTGAGACATAGACTTCTTCAGGTAAAGTAATCAGGTCACCAGAGATATAGTATGTCAGGGATCAGTAGAGACTTACCTGGATCTGAGACATAGACTTCTTCAGGTAAAGTAATCAGGTCATGAGGGATGTAGTTTATCAGGGTTCAGAAAAGATTTACCTGGAACTGCGACAAAGACTTCTTCAGGTGAAGTAACCAGGTCTCCAGAGATATAGTATATCAGGGACCAGGACAGACTTACCTGGAACTGAGACAAAGACTTCTTCAAGTATAGTAGCCAACTCATGAATCATGTAGTACTTCAGGGAACAGGAGAGACTTATATGTACGGTTACCTGGAGGTAAAGTATAGGTGTGGCACGGTGAGGTGTCTTGACTAGTGTCTTTGAAATGGAATTCCAGCAAAACAACATAACGAGAAGACATTGTAGCATTTGAAGTTATCCTCCTACTTGGACACAGTGTGTATGAAATAAAATTAAACCCAATATATTAAAGAACATTTATTAAAACTCTTCTGAATTTGATTGTCTCTTTTTGTCAGGCCAGTCTTAGAGTGAAGTGTCAAGGTTCCACGCTGCAATGGGCAGAGGTTTCAAATGTCAGGATCATTTTTGAATCGGGTCATGTCAAACATTTTAGAATACTCGGTTTTTCCTCACTATGTGCTCAGGCCAAGTGCAGAATTTGCCAGGGCAGAATGAGGTGTCCTATTTGGTGTGTTTACGCATATATGCTAAGACTCAAATGTAATATGAGGCACCACGGGCCTCAGTGACCTAGTGTTTAGCGTGCTAGCACAGAACAATGACCCAGGAACCAATGCAATTGTTGTGACTTCAAGTCCAAATCGTGCTGACTTCCTCCTCAGTTGTACTTAAGACGGTCTGCCAGCAACATGTAGATATTCGTTGGTTTCTTCCCCCAGTTTCTTCCCACTGTGATGTTGACCACTGTCGTATAAGCAAAATATTCTTGAATACAACGAAAACTCCAATGAAACAAATAAATGAGTACGAGGCATCGGAGTAAAAATAACTGGCACTTGGGCTGGACTGATATGAAGAGACATTGGTATCATTTCACCATAATACCACCAATCTGCAACACACTGAAGTGGTACATGTATATCCCTCTTGCAGCAGAGGGAGCTTAAGTTGAAGAAGGCCTTGGAGAAGGTGAGGAATCAGAGGCAGATGTTACGAGCAAACAGAGCCAGGAGAGACCTACCAGTGGTAGCTGTTGTGGGCTACACCAACTCAGGTAAGTCAGCACAAACTCTGGTAAATCTATGCAAACTCATGTATGTCTGTACAATTTCAGGTAGACCTGCCAAAGTCAGGTAAGTCAGCCCAAACTCTGCGCAAACTCAGGTATGTCTGTACATACTCAGGTCTGCACACAACTCTGGTAAGTTGCACGACACGGTTAAGTTTGCACAACGTGGGTAAGTCTGCACAACTAGGGGTATGTCTACACAACTCGGGTAAATTTGAACAACTCGGGTAATCTTGCACAACCTGGGTAAGCTTTCACAACCCGGATATGTCTGTACATCTCAGGTAAATCTACACTACTCAAAGTCTGCACAACCTGGATAAGTGTACACAACTCTGGTAAGTTTGGCAACTCGCGAAAGTCTACACAACTCGAGTACAACCTGGGTAAATTTGCACAACCCGGGCAAGTCTACACATATCAGGTAAGTCTGCACAACCCGGGTAAGTCTACACATATCAGGTAAGTCAGCACAACCTGGGTAAGTCTACACATCTCAGGTAAGTCTACACATCTCAGGTAAGTCTGCACAACCCAGGTAAGTCTACACAACCCAGGTAAGTCTACACAACTCAGGTAAGTCTACACATCTCAGGTAAGTCTACACATCTCAGGTAAGTCTGCACAACTTGGATAAGAGTACACAACTCGGGTAAGCCTACACAACTCAGGTAAATCTGTTTGAACTCAGTATGTTTACATGAACTCGGGTAAGTCCAGCTCTGGTGCATTTTCACAGACACTGGTAACTCTGCGTAAACTCAAGTAAGCATACACAAATTCAGGTAGGTCTGCACTGATTTTAAATCTACACAAACTCAAATAAGTCTACATAAAATCACATAAGTCTACACAGACTCCAGTAAGGCTAGACATACTCGGGTATTAAAGTCTATGCCGGCTCTCTCTGGATAATGTTCTACATGTGTTCTAAAATGGGGCCATGTGATAGGAGTAAAGCAAAATGTAGAAATTCAGAAAAAATCATTTTGATGGGAACTCATTTCTTTTCAAAGGATGACCAGCATCTAGGAAATGTAATGTTGTCGAAAAATTATGAATTTATTATTTTGGGCATACATTAAATTCAAGAGAAAAAGGATAAAAAAAAGTACTGCAATACAATGACAGTGTACTATACCATTGCGAGTTATTTTGATTTCCCAAAATATGAAGATAATATACCAAGTCAGTATTTGGTTTACTTTTCTTATAGCATTACATGTACAAAATGCATAGGTCACAGTTTCATCACCACCCATGATCCCAGCTTATCATGCTCATGAATTCACAGTTTTATCACCCATGATCCAAGCTTACCATTCTCGTGATTTCACAGTTTTATCACCCGTGATACCAGCTTACCATGCTCATGATTTCACAGTTTTATCACCCGTGATCCAAGCTTACCATTCTCATGATTTCACAGTTTTATCACCCATCATCCCAGAATGCCATGCTCATGATTTCAGGTAAAACAAGTTTGATCAAGGCACTGACTGGAGACAAAAGCCTGGAGCCTCAAGATCAGCTGTTTGCCACACTGGATGTGACGGCCCATGCAGGTGTTCTGCCCAATCACATGACAGTTCTCTACGTGGACACTGTGGGCTTTATGTCAGATATTCCCACATCACTCATTGATGCATTCTCCGCTACACTGGAAGATGCTCTTGCAGCTGTATGTTTGCTTGTATTAGTATTTTAATTCTGAAATTGCCCTGAAGTAGAAAATAAAAGAATTAGTTGCTTCTGAAAGATGGAATGTTAAAACTAGCTTTTGATGAAGATTCAAGGTAATTATAGGTAACTGCTATTTGCTGGACTTCTACATGTGTTCGGTGGGGTTTAAATTGACCTCTGAAATGCAGGTTTATGCTCTTCAGATTTCACCCAGGTAAGGGCTTCCAGATATCAACCTTCCAGAGGAGTACTTATTCAGGAAAACGATGAAAAAAATCTTACTGTCTTAACAAAGAATTCATTCCTGTTGAAGAAAAATTAAGATTATAACATTAAACAGCTATGGAGTAAGAAAACAGAAAATCATACATATCAAAGTGGCTGATCCCCTTTATTATAGGTGCAGCACGGATGTAGAGGTATGAACAATGTGTTTGTATGTTTTAACTAGGATGCTGTGATCCATGTGCGTGACATCAGCCATCCTGACACCCAGGCTCAGAGACATAATGTCCTCACCACCCTACAGTCCATGTTACCAGAGCAGAAGCTGGCCACGGTGATTGAGGTGTGCAACAAAGCAGATCTCCTCACACAGTGAGTAAGGTTAGAGGGGACCACCTTTAAATAAAGTATGCATCAGATCACAGTCTACAATTAATTTTCCATTTATTTACTTGTTAGCATTTGGTCTCATAGCACTGTCCTTAAATCTGTGCGCCCCAAAAGCATTGGGCCTGATAATTCTTGTCCCCTGACACAACTCCAGTCAAATTGTCCCTAAATCTGTGTGCCCTGAAAGCATTGGGCCTGATAATCCTTGTCCCCTGATACAACTCCAGTCAAATTGTCCCTAAATCTGTGCGCCCTGAAAGCATTGGGCCTGATAATCCTTGTCCCCTGATACAACTCCAGTCAAATTGTCCCTAAATCTGTGTGCCCCAAAAGCATTGGGCCCGATGATCCTTGTCCCCTGACACAACTCCAGTCAAATTGTCACTAAATCTGTGTGCCCCAAAAGCATTGGGCCTAATAATCCTTGTCCCCTGATACAACTCCAGTCAAATTGTCCCTAAATCTGTGTGCCCCAAAAGCATTGGGCCCGATGATCCTTGTCCCCTGATACAACTCCAGTCAAATTGTCCCTAAATCTGTGTGCCCCAAAAGCATTGGGCCTGATAATCCTTGTCCCCTGACACAACTCCAGTCAAATTGTCCCTAAATCTGTGCGCCCTGAAAGCATTGGGCCTGATAATCCTTGTCCCCTGATACAACTCCAGTCAAATTGTCCCTAAATCTGTGCGCCCTGAAAGCATTGGGCCTGATAATCCTTGTCCCCTGACACAACTCCAGTCAAATTGTCCCTAAATCTGTGCACCCTGAAAGCATTGGGCCTGATAATCCTTGTCCCCTGACACAACTCCAGTCAAATTGTCCCTAAATCTGTGTGCCCTGAAAGCATTGGGCCTGATAATCCTTGTCCCCTGACACAACTCCAGTCAAATTGTCACTAAATCTGTGTGCCCCAAAAGCATTGGGCCTGATAATCCTTGTCCCCTGACACAACTCCAGTCAAATTGTCCCTAAATCTGTGTGCCCTGAAAACATTGGGCCTGATAATCCTTGTCCCCTGACACAACTCCAGTCAAATTGTCCCTAAATCTGTGTGCCCCAAAAGCATTGGGCCTGATAATCCTTGTCCCCTGACACAACTTCAGTCAAATTGTCACTAAATCTGTGTGCCCTGAAAACATTGGGCCTGATAATCCTTGTCCCCTGACACAACTCCAGTCAAATTGTCACTAAATCTGTGTGCCCTGAAAACATTGGGCCTGATAATCCTTGTCCCCTGACACAACTCCAGTCAAATTGTCCCTAAATCTGTGTGCCCCAAAAGCATTGGGCCCGATGATCCTTGTCCCCTGACACAACTCCAGTCAAATTGTCCCTAAATCTGTGTGCCCTGAAAACATTGGGCCTGATAATCCTTGTCCCCTGACACAACTCCAGTCAAATTGTCCCTAAATCTGTGTGCCCCAAAAGCATTGGGCCTGATAATCCTTGTCCCCTGACACAACTCCAGTCAAATTGTCCCTAAATCTGTGTGCCCTGAAAACATTGGGCCTGATAATCCTTGTCCCCTGACACAACTCCAGTCAAATTGTCCCTAAATCTGTGTGCCCTGAAAGCATTGGGCCTGATAATCCTTGTCCCCTGACACAACTCCAGTCAAATTGTCCCTAAATCTGTGTGCCCCAAAAGCATTGGGCCCGATGATCCTTGTCCCCTGATACAACTCCAGTCAAATTGTCCCTAAATCTGTGTGCCCCAAAAGCATTGGGCCTGATAATCCTTGTCCCCTGACACAACTCCAGTCAAATTGTCCCTAAATCTGTGTGCCCTGAAAACATTGGGCCTGATAATCCTTGTCCCCTGACACAACTCCAGTCAAATTGTCCCTAAATCTGTGTGCCCTGAAAGCATTGGGCCTAATAATCCTTGTCCCCTGATACAACTCCAGTCAAATTGTCCCTAAATCTGTGTGCCCCAAAAGCATTGGGCCCGATGATCCTTGTCCCCTGATACAACTCCAGTCAAATTGTCCCTAACTCTGTGTGCCCCAAAAGCATTGGGCCTGATAATCCTTGTCCCCTGACACAACTCCAGTCAAATTGCCCCTAAATCTGTGCGCCCTGAAAGCATTGGGCCTGATAATCCTTGTCCCCTGATACAACTCCAGTCAAATTGTCCCTAAATTTGTGCGCCCTGAAAGCATTGGGCCTGATAATCCTTGTCCCCTGATACAACTCCAGTCAAATTGTCCCTAAATCTGTGCACCCTGAAAGCATTGGGCCTGATAATCCTTGTCCCCTGACACAACTCCAGTCAAATTGTCCCTAAATCTGTGTGCCCTGAAAGCATTGGGCCTGATAATCCTTGTCCCCTGACACAACTCCAGTCAAATTGTCCCTAAATCTGTGTGCCCCAAAAGCATTGGGCCTGATAATCCTTGTCCCCTGACACAACTCCAGTCAAATTGTCCCTAAATCTGTGTGCCCTGAAAACATTGGGCCTGATAATCCTTGTCCCCTGACACAACTCCAGTCAAATTGTCCCTAAATCTGTGTGCCCCAAAAGCATTGGGCCTGATAATCCTTGTCCCCTGACACAACTTCAGTCAAATTGTCACTAAATCTGTGTGCCCTGAAAACATTGGGCCTGATAATCCTTGTCCCCTGACACAACTCCAGTCAAATTGTCACTAAATCTGTGTGCCCTGAAAACATTGGGCCTGATAATCCTTGTCCCCTGACACAACTCCAGTCAAATTGTCCCTAAATCTGTGTGCCCCAAAAGCATTGGGCCTGATAATCCTTGTCCCCTGACACAACTCCAGTCAAATTGTCCCTAAATCTGTGTGCCCTGAAAACATTGGGCCTGATAATCCTTGTCCCCTGACACAACTCCAGTCAAATTGTCCCTAAATCTGTGTGCCCTGAAAGCATTGGGCCTGATAATCCTTGTCCCCTGACACAACTCCAGTCAAATTGTCCCTAAATCTGTGTGCCCCAAAAGCATTGGGCCCGATGATCCTTGTCCCCTGATACAACTCCAGTCAAATTGTCCCTAAATCTGTGTGCCCCAAAAGCATTGGGCCTGATAATCCTTGTCCCCTGACACAACTCCAGTCAAATTGTCCCTAAATCTGTGTGCCCTGAAAACATTGGGCCTGATAATCCTTGTCCACTGACACAACTCCAGTCAAATTGTCCCTAAATCTGTGTGCCCTGAAAGCATTGGGCCTAATAATCCTTGTCCCCTGATACAACTCCAGTCAAATTGTCCCTAAATCTGTGTGCCCCAAAAGCATTGGGCCCGATGATCCTTGTCCCCTGACACAACTCCAGTCAAATTGTCCCTAAATCTGTGTGCCCCAAAAGCATTGGGCCTGATAATCCTTGTCCCCTGACACAACTCCAGTCAAATTGTCCCTAAATCTGTGTGCCCTGAAAGCATTGGGCCTGATAATCCTTGTCCCCTGATACAACTCCAGTCAAATTGTCCCTAAATCTGTGCGCCCTGAAAGCATTGGGCCTGATAATCCTTGTCCCCTGATACAACTCCAGTCAAATTGTCCCTAAATCTGTGCACCCTGAAAGCATTGGGCCTGATAATCCTTGTCCCCTGACACAACTCCAGTCAAATTGTCCCTAAATCTGTGTGCCCTGAAAGCATTGGGCCTGATAATCCTTGTCCCCTGACACAACTCCAGTCAAATTGTCCCTAAATCTGTGTGCCCCAAAAGCATTGGGCCTGATAATCCTTGTCCCCTGACACAACTCCAGTCAAATTGTCCCTAAATCTGTGTGCCCTGAAAACATTGGGCCTGATAATCCTTGTCCCCTGACACAACTCCAGTCAAATTGTCCCTAAATCTGTGTGCCCCAAAAGCATTGGGCCTGATAATCCTTGTCCCCTGACACAACTTCAGTCAAATTGTCACTAAATCTGTGTGCCCTGAAAACATTGGGCCTGATAATCCTTGTCCCCTGACACAACTCCAGTCAAATTGTCACTAAATCTGTGTGCCCTGAAAACATTGGGCCTGATAATCCTTGTCCCCTGACACAACTCCAGTCAAATTGTCCCTAAATCTGTGTGCCCCAAAAGCATTGGGCCCGATGATCCTTGTCCCCTGACACAACTCCAGTCAAATTGTCCCTAAATCTGTGTGCCCCAAAAGCATTGGGCCTGATAATCCTTGTCCCCTGACACAACTCCAGTCAAATTGTCCCTAAATCTGTGTGCCCCAAAAGCATTGGGCCCGATGATCCTTGTCCCCTGACACAACTCCAGTCAAATTGTCCCTAAATCTGTGTGCCCTGAAAACATTGGGCCTGATAATCCTTGTCCCCTGACACAACTCCAGTCAAATTGTCCCTAAATCTGTGTGCCCCAAAAGCATTGGGCCTGATAATCCTTGTCCCCTGACACAACTCCAGTCAAATTGTCCCTAAATCTGTGTGCCCTGAAAACATTGGGCCTGATAATCCTTGTCCCCTGACACAACTCCAGTCAAATTGTCCCTAAATCTGTGTGCCCTGAAAGCATTGGGCCTGATAATCCTTGTCCCCTGACACAACTCCAGTCAAATTGTCCCTAAATCTGTGTGCCCCAAAAGCATTGGGCCTGATAATCCTTGTCCCCTGACACAACTCCAGTCAAATTGTCCCTAAATCTGTGTGCCCTGAAAACATTGGGCCTGATAATCCTTGTCCCCTGACACAACTCCAGTCAAATTGTCCCTAAATCTGTGTGCCCCAAAAGCATTGGGCCTGATAATCCTTGTCCCCTGACACAACTCCAGTCAAATTGTCCCTAAATCTGTGTGCCCCGAAAACATTGGGCCTGATAATCCTTGTCCCCTGACACAACTCCAGTCAAATTCCTGATAGGGGTTGACTGATGAAATTTTTCTCTACATTGATGAACAGCTGATCAGGATCAAACCCACCCAGGCAGAGGCTGGTCAAACAAGAGTTTTTACTACTTTAGCCTAGTGTGCGTCTGCTACCATTCTCTGAAAAACACACAAATTTATACCTGGAATGAAATTTTGAAGCACAAATGATACCACTTAACAAGCAGAAGATAGTGATGAAGGGCAGACCAAAGGAGCAAAAGAAAATATATCTAACAACAGCATGGGATTACATTCATCCTTCCTGACACGGAAGCATTAATTGTGGACTGTAGCCATCATCTGAAAAGCCAGTTCATGCAGATGGTTTTCACAATTTTTTTTACGTTTTTTTAATATGTGGAAAATGCAAGAAACATGAAGGCTTTAGTTTGAACTTTTTGGGCCATATTGAACAGGCAGAAGAGTCATGGATTTGCTTTAGAAGCTAATCATTTTAGGCTGTTATGTTTCCACATTAATACGGATATAGATGTAGTACTGCGGGTATGCTCATGCTTAACAAAAAATTCCAGCAATCTGAGCATGATTTGCAGCTGTCAAGTTACAGCTTGTTTAAAGAGGTATAAGAAGTCCACCACAGCACCTATCATCATATGCATTCAATTCCCTGTAAAAAATATCCAGAAAACCATATTCGGAATCAGCAGAAAATGCTGTGTTAGATGATGCATACTTTTTACAGAGGTCTGTTCTCAGTGTACCAGGGTGAAACTCTTTGGGGTTTGAACCAGCTCCACGTACCTCTACGTCTTGGCTAACACTATGGGGTGGAGCCATACAAGGTTCTATTTGATTTTCTTGTAGTAGCGCCAGAGTTCTGCCATCTCACACCTCAGGCACTTTCTCCTGCGAAAGTACACATCAACACAAATCTGCCCACTACAATTTCAGTGGCCTCACCTTCATTCCTTAGAAGATTGCAGGTTTTGAAAATTTTCAACCGTGTGAAAACCTGTAATGGTGACTGCATCCCCGTTTGTAAACAATGACTAGTGACTTTCATAGCATTTGGCCCCAATTAAAACTTTGCAGAGTTGAATTTAATGGTGCCCTCTGATCACACAGGTGGACCAGGTTTTTAGCTACTAGTTTTCGTCTTTGTCAGTGAAATATTGCAGCAATTGCAGGCTTCAAAATGAACTAGGTTAAGGCGGCTTCAGTGGGAACTCTCCACACATGGGAGGCAGTATTGTTTACATTCACCACGGCCATCATTGTTCACAGTCACCACGGCCATTGTTTACATTCACCATGGCCATCATTGTTTACATTCACCTCGGCCATTGTTTACATTCACCATGGCCATCATTGTTTACATTCATCACAGCCATCCTTGTTTACATGCACCAAGGCCATCATTATGGATAGTTTCATTTTAACATGGAGCATTGATCATCAAGGCTGGTAATCTCCCCAGGAATGAAGGTGAGACCGCCAAAGTGAGAAAAATGTCTGAGGCTGTACTCCAAAAACATCACATATAACGTTGTGTTGATCTACCCATGTACTGTTAGGTGTAGAGGCACATGGAGCTAGGGTTTGAACCAACGACCAAAAGCATATTTATTTAGTGTCTGCTTGGTAGTAGACTGCCAGTACATCCTACCCTGTCGCATTAGCTCCATCTTGTCAAATAACAGCTTATTGAAATTCATGATCAGTCATTTAGTGCTGTGGATTGATGTCATTACCCATCTCATTTTGGCATCAGGTGTGGGCATTAAGCCATTATCATTCCTTCATTTTGGCATCAGGTGTGGCGTTAAGCCATTATCATTCCTTCATTTTGGCATCAGGTGTGGCGTTAAGCCATTAACATTCCTTCATTTGGCATCAGGTGTGGTGTTAAGCCATTATCATTCCTTCATTTTGGCATCAGGTGTGGCGTTAAGCCATTATCATTCCTTCATTTTGGCATCAGGTGTGGCGTTAAGCCATTAACATTCCTTCATTTTGGCATCAGGTGTGGCGTTAAGCCATTATCATTCCTTCATTTTGGCATCAGGTGTGGCGTTAAGCCATTATCATTCCTTCATTTTGGCATCAGGTGTGGCGTTAAGCCATTATCATTCCTTCATTGTGGCAGTGCAGATTGCGATGTTGGACTTTTGCTTTATGTGCAGGACACTGCCTCGATGGCAGAGTTAAGAAGTCAACTTTTTTGAATCTATTTACATGTACATGTAGTTTTCAGTTCTGGAATCAGTAAAAATTAATTTCTTAAAGAAGTTTCCTGGTTTACTACGCCCACTACAGTTTTCTCCACCTGTGTAAGTGGTCACCACCATCGTAGGAGTGAATAGTTTTTAAGATGTACATGTGATAAAATAATGAAGAACGAAATAAATAAAGAAAGAAGTCTTCCCTCTCTAGCATATCTGATTATTGCATGTTCTGTTATTGTAGTTGTACAACTTCCATAGTAACATAAATTACAATTCTTTCTGTCTCAGCAAATAGCCATGTTGTTTCATAAGGGTTCAGGAAGTATTTGGTATACAAATAGTAATGCAGTTTTTCCACTCAACAGTCCCCTTGATTCCCAGGACACGTTGATCTCCGCCACCGCAGGTTTAGGGCTACGTGATTTGTTACACCTGGTAGAGAAGACTGTGCTAGAGGAGACAGGCATGTCCATCAGACGTCTCAAGGTTCCTATGGGTGGTTCACATCTCAGGTAAGGAGTTAGGGGGAGATGTTGGGGTTGGGAGAGTAGATCTTTATCACTGAAAAAAATTTGTATGCTAATTTGTTGCATTTATGTATGAGTCTCCTGTATCATGCTGTATCATTCACCGATGCAGTGTTCTGTAAGATGGGTCAGAAGCTAGAGACCACATGATCTCCCTAGTAAGGAACGGTGACTTGATTGATCCCATGTGGTGCGGATTAGCATCCCAAACCTCCCTGTCACTGACTTAATTGATCCTATGTGGTGCAGATTAGCATCCCAAACCTCCCTGTCACTGACTTGATTGATCCCATTTGGTGCGGATTGGCATCCCAAACCTCCCTGTCACTGACTTGATTGATCCCATATGGTGCTTATTGGCATCCCAAACCTCCCTGTTGATTGACCCCATGTGGTGCGGATTGGCATCCCAAACCTCCCTGTTGATTGACCCCATTTGGTGCAGATTAGCATCCCAAACCTCCCTGTCGCTGACTTGATTGATCCCATGTGGTGCGGATTAGCATCCCAAACCTCCCTGTCGCTGACGTGATTGATCCAATGTGGTGCGGATTAGCATCCCAAACCTCCCTGTCACTGACTTGATTGATGCCATGTGGTGCGGATTAGCATCCCAAACCTCCATGAAGCTTACGAATGAAATGATTTTTTTTCTCTGTTTTGTTTTCTTTTATAAATGGGGAAGGGCAGTAATCTTTTCCTTTTCCGTCTTCTTGTTGCCAACTCAGGACTGTGTGAAAACAACCAACTTTATTAAACAAACCTGACTTGATTGATCCAATGTGGTGCGGATTAACATCCCAAACCTCCCTGTCACTGACTTGATTGATCCCATGTGGTGCGGATTAGCATCCCAAACCTCCCTGTCACTGACTTGATTGATCCCATGTGGTGCGGATTGGCATCCCAAACCTCCCTGTTGATTGACCCCATGTGGTGCAGATTGACATCCCAAACCTCCCTGTCACTGACTTGATTGATCCCATGTGGTGCAGATTGGCATCCCACACCTCCCTGTCACTGACTTGATTGATCCCATGTGGTGCGGATTAGCATCCCAAACCTCCCTGTCACTGACTTGATTGATCCCATGTGGTGCAGATTAGCATCCCAAACCTCCCTGTCACTGACTTAATTGATCCTATGTGGTGCGGATTAGCATCCCAAACCTCCATGAAGCTTACGAATGAAATGATTTTTTTTTCTCTGTTTTGTTTTCTTTTATAAATGGGGAAGGGCAGTAATCTTTTCCTTTTCCGTCTTCTTGTTGCCAACTCAGGACTGTGTGAAAACAACCAACTTTATTATGAAACTTTAAGCTCTTTACTGTAATTTATCTCACGCCACCAAGGAAAAAAAAATGCAGACCGACTGACCCAACCTTAAAAATAGTCCTAGTGTCCTGCAATACACAACTCTTTAATGATGGCCTCACCAGTCTCAAAATTCTT